>NW_024420170.1:294720-316508 GCF_014898765.1 Herpailurus yagouaroundi | reverse complement strand
CTTGCTTCTCCTTAGGTGATCCACTTCAGGAGGGGCCCTGTGGCAGCAGGAGGGAGTCAGATCCGCTGCCGGAGGTTTGGCTCCGCAGAAGCGCAGAGTTGGGTGTTTGCGCGGAGCGAGCAAGTTCCCTGGCAGGAACTGGTTCTCTTTGGGATTTTGGCTGGGGATGGGCGGGGGAGATGGCGCTGGCAAGCGCCTTTGTTCCCCACCAAACTGAGCTCTGTCGTCAGGGGGCTCAGCAGCTCTCCTTCCCTTTGTCCTCCAGCCTTCCCGCTTTCTGAGCAGAGCTGTTCACTTATGACCTCCCAGACGCTAATTCGCGCTTGCTGTCGGAACACAGTCCGTCAGGCCCCTCCGCTTTTTGCAAGCCAGACTCGGGGGCTCTGCTTGGCCGGCGAGCCACCCCTCTGTCCTGGCTCCCTCCCGCCAGTCCGTGGAGCGCACACCGCGTCGCCGCCCTTCCTACCCTCTTCCCTGGGCCTCTCGTCTGCGCTTGGCTCTGGCGACTACATTCTGCTAATCCTCTGGCGGTTTTCTGGGTTATTTAGGCAGGTGTAGGTGGAATCTACGTGATCAGCAGGACGCGCAGTGAGCCCAGCGTCCTCGTACGCTGCCATCTTCCCTCCACTCTAGAAAAATAATTTCTTATGGAAAACAAAAATACTGCAATACAAGTAATGTATTAAAAAACAGACATGAGAAGTCTCGGTCCTCCTCAGTGTACCACACCACATTAAATAGAAATGAAAGAGTAGAATATTAAAAATTAAAATCCATTTGGAGTTGGAATGCATTTTTGGAACTTTAATTTGAATAAATTTTAAATATTAAGAATTCTCAACATTTCAAGTGCCATCATAGATCCTTCATGAAGTTTACATTCAAAACTCAGTCAAACCTACACTAAATTTCCTTCCTAATTAATTTATATCTCCCCCGAGAAGTGAAAAATTTTTGCTCATGAGAAATTTCCTGGAAATCTAATTGAGTCATTAAAGGTACAAATTGGTAAATGATATTAAGGCAACCAAACTTTAGCTGACAACTAATAAACTAATTTAACCTTATATTCAATTTTGCCCTAAATAGTATATATTCTGAAGTCACTAGCAAAAGTAAAATGAAAAGTAAATTGTTTTCAAAGAGAGGGTAAATGGTGAGGGAAGGGGTTACACTTGTGTTTAAACAACAGGGTAAAGCTTTGGGGTGTCTTTCTTCTCTTCCTGTTTCTGGTATCTTCTCTATAGAAACGAAGTACTCTCTTCTAATGCTAAAGACATTGAAGGAAAATTACTTCATCAACTGTAGGCTAATAAAATCATCACTGGAATGATTCCTGAGGCAAAATAGTCCCGAGAAGCCACCAGGATAAATAATCAGGAGACTTTTTACACCAGTACTCCATAATATAAGAATAAATTGGCAGGAAGTTCTCATTACCCCAACTGAAATTCAGCTATTTGACTTACTAGAGAACATTTCCAGAAATCTACATGTAAGATTAAGTTTTAATATTGATTAATATGCTACAAAAATATGATTATTTCTTCAAATATATCATTTATAAATATAACTTTTATTTGATATTAAGTTCATAAGTAATTAAAAGACTTTGAGGGGGTACTGTTGAAGGGAAAATAAGTGACCTTAATATTATTAGATATAACTCTAGAAAAACTATTAATAGAGTGGACCTTTTATCCAAATATGTGCAATTAGCACAAAAATAAAAAAAATCAATGGAGCTTGTTAACATGTCACTATTTATTGGAATCATTGCTTTACTTACTTGCTCTTATTTTCCCTCACTCTGGGCAGAAAAGGTACAGGTAAGAGAAAATATCAATAGCCCTTCTTGACACAAAACACAATGAATTGCAATATGGAAGGTAATGATTTGGGTGAGAGGGTTTATGGAAATGGAAATCTACTTGTTTTGGTATTGACCATACGTTTTTGGTTTCAAATCAAATATTTATAGGATCTATAGCATCACTCAAGAGAATGAGCTGTCTGCAGTTAGGTGGCTGACTTTATATGTTACAAAAACCCAGAAAGAGACCTGGAACCTTGAATTTGACTGCTTATATATCAAAAGGGATCAGACTTAAAGGAAAATTATTGTTTAAATCCAATAAGCATTGAGAAGCCTTGAAATAGTAACTTTAAAGTTTCTTTTATTCCTATTAACAAATTAAAATGAGAAAAAAATAGTAGGAAAAAGTGAGTGTTGCATTGTTTTGCAATCAGGTAGTATTACTTTAACCTTGGTCAGAGTTTTACTCCTTTACCACTCTCCTTTCTCTTTCCATTTTCCTCCCTCTTATACTTTACCCCAATCCTGAAACTTTTTATATTATAAGGTTGTGTTAAACTCTGTTTTTATATTATATTTTCCTTTGGGCACCAAAGTTTATGGAACTGAACCTCAGTTTGGTGTTCCTCCTCCCTTTCTCACACTAGTGTTTTCTGAGCCTAACTCTTAGAGGGGAGGAGAAAATTTTCTGCGACCCATTTAGGGGCCCTGGCTGGATCTGAAAGTTAAAATGACAAATAGAGATTAATAGGTGAAAAACAAACACATTTTCTTGATATACATATCAGACTTCATAAGGAAATAAAAACCCAAAGGAATAGACATATGTATTTTATGCTAGAAACAATGAAGAGTGCACAGTCATGGAGGAATATGATAGGTTAAGGAGAATGAGGTAATTATAGTAAATGGGAGGAAACTTAGAAAAGTCTGTTTATTAGGATTTTTCTTGGTATCCCTTTGTCTTTGAAGATAACAATTCTCCTTTCCTCTTAGTATGGAAAAGGAACCTTTCACATCAGGGTTGTCTGGACTGTTTCATGTAAGAAGGGAGAAAGGAGGAGTTCACAGTGACTTTCCTGCTTCTGTGATTTTCTTAAACACTTTCAGCTTTCAGCTTAAAATATTCATAGATGCTAATGGGCAATATTTAAGGTAGAGGTTCCTAAACCCCATCACTTCCTTTTAATTCTTTCCTGTTTTGCCCCTGATATAACTGAAAACATCAAGTTGATCTCTTTTCTCTTTCTTCTCACTAAGCAAGATTTAATTGCATGTCACTTTATGAAATTCAATGAGCACTTTTCAAATAATTCAGAAAACATGTTTAGGGTGTACATTTAATCTCATCTCATTTAATCTCATCTACTATGCATGATTTAACAGGTGAGAAAAAAAAAGAAAATCTCTTTCTAGAACTTAAGCCTTTTTCAGAGTTAGCAACTAAGGATAGTACCATATTAATAACAATTGCCTTTCTCTGTCCTAGACAGACACATATGTATAAGTAAATTAAAATATGGTAAAGTGTCAATGATACATTTGTGGGTCCATTTCTGGGTTCTCTGGGTGTCTGTTTTTATGCCAGTACCATACTTTCTTGATGATTAGAAGAAAGAATGTCCAATGGAATAAAGACAGTCTCTTCAACAAACGGTGGTGGGAAAACTGGAACAGCGACATGCAGAAAAATGAACATGGACCACTTTCTTACACCATGCACAAAAGTAACCTCAAAATAGATGAAAGACCTAACCATAAGGCAGAAAGCCACCAAAATCCTAGAGGAGAATACAGGCAAAACCTCTTTGACCTAGGCTATAGCAACTTTTTACTCAACACATCTCCAGACATAAAGGAAACAAAAACAAAAATGAACTATTGGGACCTCACCAAAATAAAAAGCTTCTGCACAGTGAAGGAAACAATCAGCAAAACTAAAAGGCAACAGACAGAATGGAAGAAGATATTTGCAAATTATATATCAGATAAAGAGTTAGTATCCAAAATCTGTAAAGAACTTATCAAATTCAACACCCCTCCCCCACCAAAAAAAGATAATAATCCAGTGAAGACATGGGCAAACGACATGAACAGACACTTCTTCAAAGAAGACATCTAGATGGCTAACAGACACATGAAAAAATGCTCAACATGACTCATCATTAGGGAAATACACATTGACATCACAATGAAGTACCACCTTACACCAGTCAGAATGGCTAACATTAACAACTTAGGTAACAACAGATGTTGGTGAGGATGCAGAGAAAGAGGATCTCTTTTGTACTGCTAGTGGTAATGCTAACTGTTGCAACCACGAGTAAACAGGATGGAGTTTCCTCAAAAAATTAAAAATAGAACTACCCTACAACCAAGCAATTGCACTACTGTGTATTTATCCAAGGGATACAGGTGTGCCATTTCGAAGGGACACATGCACCCCAATGTTTATAGCAGTGCCACCAAAGTATGGAATAAACCCAAATGTCCATTGATGGTTGAATGAAGAAGATGTGGTGTGTGTATATATATATATATATAAAGATATATGGATGGTTAAATGGATGGTTGAAAGATATATGGATGGTTGAATGGATAAAGAGGATACACACACACACACACACACAAAATGGAGTATTACTCGGCAATAAAAGAAATGAAATCTTGCCATTTGCTGCTACATGGATGAACTAGAGGGTATTATACTAAGCAAAATTAGTCAGAGAAAGACAAATGTCTTATGACTTCACTCATATGAGGACTTTAAGATACAAAACAAATTAATATAAGGGAAGGGAAGCAAAAATAATATAAAAACAGGGAGGAGAAAAACAGACTCTTAACTATAGAGAGCAAACAGAGGGTTGCTGGAGGGGTTGTGAGAAGGGGGAGGTGCTAAATGGGTAAGGGACATTAAGGAAGATACTTGTTGGGATGAGAACTGGGTGTTATACATAGGGGAGGAATCAGTGGAATCTACTCCTGAAATCGTTGCACTATATGCTAACTAAATTGGATATAAATTTAAAAAATTTGATCAATTACAAAATCTTACAAAACACAATAGAAATTATACATATACATAAGTAAAAACATGTTTACAAATTGCAAAATAATTGTTAGAATATTTGTTATATAAAAAAGTTTCTATAATACAATAAACAGTAATACTTTGGTAGTACATTTTTAAATTAAAAATATGATAATGTCATGGCATTTAATAAATTATGTTCAGAAAACATACATTTTATGAAATATCAATGATATTAGATGTTATATTAAATGGCTGTCTGAGACAGGGTGCCTGCTGGTTCAGTTGGTACAGCATGCAACTCCCAGTCTCAGGGTCATGAGTTCAAGCTCCACCCTAGGCATGGGATCTACTTTAAATAAATAAATAAATAAATAAATAAATAGTGTCTGTGTTAATTTTTTTAAAAAATGTGAATAAACTGGGGTACCTCAGTGGCTCAGTCAGTTAAATGTTTGACTTCGACTCAGGTCATGATCTTGTGGTTTGTCAGACTGAGCCTTCCATCACTGACAGTGCAAGACTACTTGTGATTCTCTCTCTCTCTTTGACCCCCTCCCCACTTTCACTTTTTCTTTCTGTCAAAATAAATAAACAAACATAAAAATGTTAAAAATAATTAAAAAAATAGAAATGTGAGTAAACTTTATAGAAAATAATTTAGACAGGGAAGAGTTAAGATGGTGAAGCAGCATGGGGAACCTCAGCTTGTCTTGTCCCTGAAATGCAGGTAGATTAGCACCAAACCATTTTGGACACCTAGGAAATTTATCTGCATAAATTAAGCCACATAAGTTGGCAGGTACACAGTGTGAAGAGGTAAACTGGGGTAAAGAAAAGCCACGGAGGATAGGGAGCTGTTTTTGTGGAGAGAAGACAGAGAAAGTGGGAGACTGACACACTGGGTGAGTGTAGGAGAGACACTCCCCCAAAAGTAGCTGGAGAGGAAGAAAGAGTGAAAACACTTGCAGGGGACAGAACAAGATATCTGTTCCCCAAACCTGCTGATGGAAAGGAAGTAAAGGTTTTCAATACCATTAGGATTCTGTAAACAGTGGAACTCAGAGCTCAGAAGTTCCAGAACCCATTGCCTATCAGTGCTATAGTGAGGAAATAGAACAAATCCCCAGTAACAGGCAGCAGGGTCTTAGGAGTCCATGTGCCACACAGGGAGAAGCAGTTCCTCTGATGGAGTGCATCTGGTAGAGGCCATATGTCCTCCCTGAAGGCAAAGGTCCCAGAAAACCCTGGGGAGCAGCCATGTTTGCAGGTTTTGGGACTAAGATGCCAGAGCATGGTGCAACCTGCTGCTGGCTTTGTGTTGTGATTTCCCATAATCTCTGAACCTCTGCCACTGCACTAACACACAAATGTTTTCTAGGGCATGGCAGGGCCCAGCCATTGCCCAGCCAAACCCTCCCCCAGAGAGTCACACAGGTCCAAGCCACAGAGGTCTCTGAGTTGAAGGACATGAAACACAGCCCCATCTGAGATAAAACTATGGAGGGAGGTGTCACATGGCAGTCTGACTGCTTGGACATGGACAGAGTAGAGGTGGTGAGTGGGAGGAAGACTGAAGCAAAGGATGGGTGCTGTATTGGGGGTCACTGAAAGTACAAAGTTCCAGTGCCAGAGACTAGGGAGCTGGGTAAAGCCATTTCTGCCTCTCCTGCACACACGCATGTGCAAAACAATGATCTAGCCCAGTAACTTAAGCAACTCCACCTTCTGGAGAATGGAGCCCTATACCAAGCCCTGTTCAACTGCACCCTCCAAGCTCATCCCCTAGAAGAACAGCACAAATCACTCCACCTGATATGGACTATAGAGGGCTTCATAGTTTCAGTTCTAGGGAAAACTAGATGTAACTTCATTCATTTGTGTTTCATTATTTTTTCTGGTTCATTTATTTGTTCATTTACTTTCCTTCTGTTTATGTTTAAATTATTTTCTTTTTTCTTTCTTTTCTTCCACTTTCTTGGATACAGAAAGAGAAAATTTGATATTTATTTTCTTTACTTAATTTTAATTTTTAATATTTTCTATTCTATTAAACTTTATTTCCTTTTATTCTATTTTGTTGTATTTTTTATTTTTAAATTTGTATTACTTTTTTTTATATTTTATCCCCTTTTTCTCTATTCTTTCACGCTTCTTGCAACAAGCAGACCAACACACCTAGGATACAGCTTCCTTTATTTGAATTTCTGTTTTGTTTCAATTTTTTTTATTTTAATTTTTTAATTAATTTTTTTATCTTTCTAAAGTGACAAAAAAAAGGAATCCACCCCAAAAGGAAGACAAGGACTGACAGCCAAGGGCTTAATCAAAAAAGGTATAATCAAGATATCTAACCAAGAAATTAGAACCATGATAAGAATACTAGCTGGGGTTGAAAAAAGAATAGAATCCCTTTCTGCAGAGAGAAAAGAAGTAAAATCTAGTCATCACAAAATTAAAAATGCTGTAACCAAGATGCATGCTCAAATGGATGCCACAACGGCAAGGATGGATGAATAAGAACAGAGAATAAATGATATAGAAGGTAAAATTATGGAGAATAATGAAGCGGGAAAAAAAGGGAAATTAAGGCAAAAGAGGACAATACAAGACTTTGAGAACTCAGTGATTATTCAAAAGGAATAACTTCCAAATCACAGGAGTCCCAGAAGATGAAGAGAAAGAAAAAGGAGCAGAATATTTATGTCAACAAATTATAGTGGAAAGCTTTCTTAATATGGGAAGGACACAGATATCAAAATCCAAGAGGTACAGAAACTCCCGTTAGATTAAAAAAACAAAAAAACACTGACCAAGGCATATCAAAATCACTTTCACAAAATACACAGACACGGAAAGAATTATGAATGCAGCGAGGGAAAAAGTCCTTAACCTATAAGGGAAGATAGATCAGGGTCACAGCAGATCTATCCATGGAATCTTGGCAGGCAGGAAAGAGTGGAATGATATATTATATAATATATAATGTATATATCATATTATATATATATATATATATATATGCTGAATATATGCTGAATCAGAAAAACATGAAGTCAAGAATTCCTTACCCAGAAAGACTGTCATTAAAAATAGAAAGACAGATAAAGAGTTTCCCTGAAAAACAAAAATTAAAGGAGTTCTTGACCACTAAAGTAGCCCTGCAAGAAATTTTAAGGGGGACCTTTTGAGTGGAGAAAAGAAACAAAACAAAAAAGACCAAAGCAACACAGACGAGAATGGAACAGAGAATATTACCAGAAACACCAAATCTACAGGCAAAACAATGGCACTAAATTCATATCTTTCTGTACTCACTCTAAATGTGAATGGACTAAACACTCCAATCAAAAGATATATGGTACCAAAATGGATAAGAAAACAAGACCCGTCTATATGTTCCTTACAAGAGAGTCATTTTAGACCCAAAGACACCTGCAGATTGAAAGTAAGGGGATGGAGAACCATCTATCATGCTAATGGTCATCAAAAGAATGTTGAGGTAGCCATCCTTATATCAGACAAACTAGATTTTAAAATAAAGACTGTAACAAGAGATACAGAAGTGCATGTAAACATATAAACTATCAAACCTGAAACAGAAAGAAATACAAAATTTGAAAAGAACCATAACCAGTGAAGAAATTGAATCAATAAAAAATCTCTGAGCAAGCAAGTTTCCAGGGCTGGATGGCTTTCCAGGGGAATTCTACCAAACATTTAAAGAAGTGGTAACACTTATTCTATTGAAGACGTTCCAAAAATTAGAAACCTAATTTTATGAGGCCAGCAATACCTTGATTCCAAAACCAGACAAAAACACCACTAAAAAGCAAAACTACAGACCAATTTCCCTGATGAACATGGATGTAAAAATTCTCAACAAGATACAAGCAAACTAGATCCAACAATACATTAAAAGAATTATTCAGCATGATCAAGTGGGATCTATCCTAGGATGCGAGGCTGGTTTACTATCCACAAGTCAATCAATGTGCTACATCACATTAATAAAAGAAAAGATAAGAACCACATTATCTTCTCAATAGATGCAGAGAAAGCATTTGACAAAATAGAGCATACTTTCATGAAGAACACCCTCATTAAAGTAGGGATAAAAGGATCATACCTCAAGATAATAAATTCCAAACATGAAAGAGCACCGCTAATATCATCCTCCATGGGGAAAAACTGAGCTTTCCTCCTAAGATCAGAGTCAGGAACACAACAAGGATGTCCACTATCACCACTGCTATTCAACAAAGTGTTGGAAATCCTAGCTTCAGCAATCTTACAACACAAAGAAATGAAAGGCATCCAAATTGGCAAGGAGGTATTCACACTTTCACTCTTCACAGATGACATAATATGCTACATGGAACACTGAAAAGACTCCACCAAAAAACTGCTAGAACTGAAACATGAATTCCAGAAAGTCACAGGATATAAAATCAATGTACAGAAATTGGGTGCATTTCTATAAAATAATAATACAATAATGAAATACCATAAAGAGAAATCAAGGAATTGAATCCATTTACAATTGCATCAAAACCCATAAAATGCCTAGGAATAAACCTAACCAAAGAAGTGAAAAATCTATACACTGAAAACTATAAAAAGTTTATGGAAGAAATTGAGGAAGAAACACACAAAAAATGGAAAAACATTCTATGCTTACAGATTGAAAGAAAAACTATTGTTAAAATGCCAATACTATCAAAAACAATCTGCATATTTAATGAAATCCCTATCAAAATGCTACCAGCATTCATCACAGACCTAGAATAAACAATCCTAAAGTTTGTATGTAACCAGAAAAGACTCCAAATAGCAAAATCAATCCTGAAAAAGAAAACCAAAGTTGGACGCATCTCAATTCCAGACTTCAAGCTGTATTACAAAACTGTAATCATCAAGACACTATGGTACTTGCACAAGAAAAGATGTATAGATCAATGGAACAGAATAGAGAACCCAGAAATAGACCCAATAATGTATGGCCAACTAATCTTTGACAAATCAGGAAAGAAAATCCAATGGAAAAATGACAGTCTCCTCATCAAATGGTGTTGGAAAATCTGGACAGCAACATTTAGAACAATGAACCTAGAACACTTTCTTACACCATACACAAAAATAAACTCAAAATGGGTGAAAGACCTAAATGTAAGATAGGAAGCCATCAAAATCCTAGAGGAGAAAACAGGCAAGAACCTCTTTGACCTCAGCCGCAGCAACTTCTTACATTACTTGTCTTCTGCAGAAAGGGAAACAAAAGAAAAACTGAATTATTGGGACCTCATCAAGATGAAAAGCTTCTGCACAGCAAAGGAAACAATCAGCAAAACTAAAAGGCAACCTGGGGAATGGGAGAAGATATTTGCAAATGACATACCACATAAAGGGTTTGTAACTCAACATCAATAAAAGAAATAATCCAGTGAAGAAATAAGCAAAAGATATGAATAGCACTTTTCCAAAGAAGACATCCAGGTGGGTAACAGACACATTAAAAGATGCTCAACTTCACTTATCATCAGGTAAATACAAATCAAAACCACAAAGAGATACCTCATACCTGTCAGAATGGCTAACAACTCAGGAAGCAATAGATGTTTGTGAGTATGTGGATAAAAGCGAATCCTTTTGCACCGTTGGTGGGAATGAAAATATGTGTAACTACTCTGGGAAACAAAAAAAAAAAATAAAAGTAGATCTACTCTATGACCCTGCAATTGCACTACTAGGTATTTATGCAAAGTATAGAAAAATGCTGATTCAAAGGGGCACATGCACCCCAATGTTTGGCTATCGACAATAGCCAAAGTATGGAAAGAGCCCAAATATCCATTGGCTAATGAATGGATAAAGAACCACATGTGTATATATATATATAATATATATATATATATTATATATATATTATACACACACACACACACAATGGAATATGACTCGGTGATAAAAAAGAATGAAATCTTGCCATTTGCAACACCATCGTTGGAGATAGAGTATATTATGCTAAGCAAAATAAGTCAGTAAGGGAAAGACAAATATCATATGATTTCACTCATATGTGTAATTTAAGATACAAAATAGGTGAACATAAGGGAAGGGAAAAATATAAAAACAGAGAGGGAGACAAACCATGAAAGACTCTTAAATACAGTGAAAAAACTGAGGGTTGCTGGGGGACTATTGGGTGGGAGGATGTGTTAAATGGGCAAGGGACATTAAGAAGGACACTTGTTGGGATGGACCCTGGGTGTTATATGTAAGTAATGAATCACTAAATTCTATTCCTGAAATAATTATTAAACTATATATTAACTAAATTCAATGTAAATTTAAAAAAATGTTTAGGTAAAAACAGAATAAAGTGAGGGTTTATGGGGGGTGGGATGGAGCACACCTGTTGGGATGAGTACTGGGTGTTGTATGGAAGCCAATTTGACAATAAATTTTATATAAAATTGTTTTAAATAAAAATTTATATGGAAAAAATAAAAAAAATTTAAAAAAAGTTTAGAGAATTCAAGTCTTAAAAAAAGAAAAAAGAAAATAATCTATTACAGATTACCTTTTGAAAGGCCCTTTGCCTAAATTTTGTGGATGTCTTTTTGTCAAAACACCATGTAGAAATTTTCTGGCATCAGTTCGAATTCTGTGATTTGGGTCACTCTCACTTTTTACTGACTTTTTCTTTCTTTTTAGTAACCATGTTACAATTAATTTGTAAAAATTTTCTAATTCCAGGAAAAAGTTTAATTTTGAAACCATTTGGATATTTCTAGCAAATGTGTTCCCTATATGCATAGAACACTGGTTAGTACAGAGATCCTTATTCAGTTCAACATGTTCAGTTCAAACCCATTTAAAGTCACAATTTCTTGCTAAAACAATTTAACAGGATTTTTGCTGAGGGCAGCTCAGGGTGATCTAATTTGGGAATTAGACAAGGGCCAACATGGCAGAGAAGTAGGGGGAATCCCTAATTCCTGCATATCTCTAACAAAGAAGTGCTTGAGCCAAAGGACTTTGAACCCCAAGAGTCTGGGAGGAAAGGAGAATCTTTTCTTGGAATCTACTGGGAAGAAAATGAGACAACTTGAGAAACCATTGGTGGGTGATAGCGAACTGGGGGAGATAAAACCGGCCACATAGGGACAGAGGGGAGCGATCCCCTTCTGTGGAGACAGAAAGAAAGGAAGGAAGAGAAAGAGAAGCTGGGGAGGTGTGGGACTGTATCCAGAGAAGAGAGAAACCTCAGTATGGGACTGTGGGGCTTTCTTCAGACTGGGGCTGGCTCCCTGACTGCACACTTGGGGAAGAGGGGGGCCAGCCCTGAGTTCAGTGGTAGAACAGGGGCACAGTCCACAGTAGGAGAAAGTTGTCCCCTCCCTGGAGGGCTGAGTAATAGAATAAAGCCTGCCTGCATCTGCCACCCCTGGGCTCAATGGCTGGGTGGAGGGCACAGTCCACAGTAGGAGAGTGGCCTCTTCTCTGGAGTGCAGTGGGAAAAAACAAAGCCTGTCTGTGACTGTTACCCCAGGCTCAGTGGCTAGGTCGAGGGTTCAGTCCACAGTAGGAGAAACCGGCACCCTCACTGGAATGCTGTGGGAAAAGACAAAGCCTGCTTGCATCCGCCCCACCCGGGATCAGCAGCAAGGTCAGTGGTGCAGTCCACAGCAGGAAAAGGTGGTCCTCCCTGAAGTGCAGCTGCACAGACAAAACCAGCCGAGACCACATATCAAGCTGTACAGAAAGACACTTCCCCAGTGCCAGAGCACACGGAGTGGGACATTGAATCCTAGACAAGCACTGGGCCAGGTGAGTCTCTGGAGTGTGAAGGACTGCCCTGCCTGCACCCACGACACAGGATGATTCCAAAGGAGTGCACCGGGAAATGGAGAAGAGACTATGGGATCACCATTCCCCCCACACACACCAAAGTGGGGCCTCAGGGATCAGTCCCTAGTAGAGGTGGGACCAGCCTACACCAAACAACGCCCCTCTGTGCTGGGTAACTGTGTATCTGCAGGAGCCGGATAGATGCTGTGAAACCAGACAGCTCTGTCATCCAGACCAGTGATGCTGCATAGCTTAGATTAATTCCAGGACACTTCTTGCTATTAAATTTATTCTCCCTTCCTATCTCTTACTTCTTCTAGACTGGTTACTCTGGTTGTTGGTTTGTTTAAGCAAACATATTTAATCCGTTCCCTTGATACATGTTCTGCATCTCCTTCTGTGCTGTCCTTTCTCTCTCTATGGAATAATCAAACCATATAGTTTCTCTCTCTGGGTAACTTTGTATTATTTTGTTTTTTTTTTCTTCACTGCTTCCTTCTTTATTTTCCTCTCTCTCTCTCTCTCTCTCTCTCTCTCTCTCTCTCTGAATTAAGCCATTTAGTCTCTCTGCTCCATCAATGTTTATTTTCTTTTTGTCCCCACCCCTGTCATTTCTCTCTTTGTATGTGCTCTTCCATGAGCACCACCTCCACCCTGTCCTATACATGTAGCTGGTTTTTCTGGGTTTCTGCTTTTGGACTATTTGTGTGTGTGTGTGTGTGTGTGTGTGTGTGTGTGTGTGTTGTCCATTTGTTTGTTTTAGTTTTATGTGTGTTTATGGGTCTTTGTTTCTTGTTTGTTTGTCTGTTTGTTTTCCTTTCCAGGGCTACTTCAAGGAACAAATCAAAGCACACTTCATGGAGGGTCCAAAACATCACTACGAGTAGAAAAATAAAGTAACCAAAGTCACAATAGAGAGCAAGTAGCACTCTCCAAAAAAGACCTTCTGAAGGGCCAGGCCCTGGACACTATATGCCCCCTCCCTTAAATATAGCAGTGCTCGCAGTTGCATAACACATAACAAAAATTTAAAACTGAAAAGGGACAGAAAACTAGCCAAAATGGCAAAACATAAGAATTCCCCTCAAAAGGAATTCCAGGAAGAAGTGACAGCTAAAGAATTTATGAAAACATATAGAAACAATATAGCTGAAAAAGAATTTAGTATAATAGTCATAAGATTAATTGCTGGGCTTGAAAAAAGCATAGAAGACAGAAGAGAATATATTACTGCAGAGATCAAGGAACTACAAAATAATCATGATGAAATAAAAAATGCTATAAATGAGGTGCAAAATAAAATGGAGTTGACCCCACTGTAGATTGAAGATGCAGAGGAGAGAATAGGTGAATTAGAGGATAAAATTATGAAAAAGAGGAAGCTGAGAAAAAGGGAGAAAAAAATCCAGGATCAAGAGGTAAGAATTAGAGAACTAAGAGATACAATCAAACATAACAATATCCATATCATAGGAATTCTAGAAGAAGAGAAAGAGAAAGGGGCTGAAGGTGTACTTGAACAAATCATAGCTGACAACTTCCCCAATCTGGGGAAGGAAACATACATTGAAATCCAACAGGCACAGAGAATTCCCTTCAGATGTAACATGAATTGATCTTCTGCATGACATATCATAATGAAACTGGCAAAATACAAGGATAAAGAGAGAATTCTGATATCAGCCAGGGATACACGGGCCTTAACATACAAAGGTAGAAACATAAGGGTAGTAGCGAACTTATCCACTAAAACATGGCAGGCCAGAAAGGAATGGCAGGAAATCTTCAATGTGATGAACAGGAAAAATATGCAGCCAAGAATCCTTTATCCAGCAAGTCTGTCATTCAGAATAGAAGGAGAGATAAAGGTCTTCCCAAACAAAAACTGAAGGACTTCATCACCACTAAACCAGACTTACAAGAGTTCCTAAGGGGAATTCTTTGAGTGAAATGTTCCAAGGACCACAAAGTGCCAGAGACATCACTACAAGCATGAAACCTACAGATAACACAATGACTCTAAACACATATCTTACAATAATAACACTGAATGTAAATGGACTAAATGTTCCAATCCAAAGACGCAATGTATCAGAATGGATAGAAAAGAAGACACATCTATTTGCTGTCTACAAGAGACTAAATTCAGTCCTGAGGACACTTTAAGATGGAAAGTGAGGGGATGGAGAACTACCTATCATGCTACTGGAAGTCACAAGAAAGCAGGAGTAGCCATACTTATGTCAGACAAACTAGACTTTAAATTAAAGGTTGTAAGAAGAGATGAAGAAGGGCATTATATAATAATCACAGGGTGTATCCATCAGGAAGAGCTAACAATTATAAATGTCTATGCACCAAATTTGGAAGCACCCAATATTTAAAATAATCAATCACAAACATAAGCAATGTTATTGATAAGAATGTGGTAATTGCAGGGGATTTTAATACTCCACTTACAACAATGGACAGATCATCTAGACACAGAATCAGTAAAGAAACCATGGCCCTGAAGGATACATTGGACCAGATGGACTTGACAGATATATTTGGAACTCTCTTTTGCAAAGCAGCATAATATACTTTCTTCTCAAGTGCACATGGAACATTCTCCAAGATAGACCACATATTGGGTCACAAAAGAGCCCTCAATAAATACAAAAAAGTGAGATCATAAAAAATTGAGATCATACCATGCACACTTTTAGATCACAATGCTATGAAACTTGAACCACAGGAAAATTCTGGAAAATCTCCAAAAGCATGGTGGTTAAAGAACATACTACTAAAGAATGAATGGATCAACCAGGCAATTAGAGAAAAATAAAAAAAAATATGCAAACAAATGAAAATTAAAATGCACCAATCCAAACCATTTGGGATGCAGCAAAGGCAGACTTGAGAGGAAAACGCATTGTGATCCAGGCCTATCTCAAGAAACAATAAAAATCCCAAATACAAAATCTAACAACACAGCTAAAGGAACTAAAAGCAGAACAGCAAAGACGCCCCAAATCCAGCAAAGGAAGATAAATAATAAGGATAAGAGCAGAAATAAACAATATAGAATCCAAAAAAACAGTAGAGCAGATAAATGAAACCAAGAGTTGGTTTATTGAGAAAATAAACAAAATTGATAAACCTCTAGCCAGGCTTCTCAAAAAGAAAAGAGAGAGGACCCAAATAGTTAAAATCGCGAATGAAAATGGATTCATTACAACAAATCCCTCAGAAATACAAGAAATTATCAGGGAATACTATGAAAAATTATATGTCAACAAACTGGACAACCTGGAAGTAATGGACAAATTCCTAAACACCCACAAACTACCAAAACTCAAACGGGAAGAAATAGAAAATTTGAACAGACCCATAACTAGTGATGAAATTGAATCAGTCATCAAAAATATTCCAACAAATAATAGTCCAGGACCAGATGGCTTCCCTGGGGAATTCCACCCAACATTTAAAGCAGAGTTAATACCTATCCTTCTCAAGCTGTTCCAAAAAATAGAAATGGAAGGAAAACTTCCAGACTCATTCTATGAAGCCAGAAATACTTTGATTCCCAAACCAGACATAGACCCAGCAAAAAAGATGACTGCAGGCGAATATCCCTGATGAATATGGTTGTAAAAATTCTCAACAAGATACTAGCAAATCAAACTCAGCAGCATATTAAAAGTATTATCCACCATGATCAAGTGGGATCCATTCCTTGGCGGCAGGGCTGGTTCAATATTTGCAAATCAATTAATGTGATACATCACGTTAATAAAAGAAAAGATAAGAACCATATGGTCCTGTCAATAAATGCAGAAAAAGCATTTGACAAAATACAGCATCCTTTGTTGATGAAAAACCTCAAGAAAGTCAGGATAGAATGGACATACTTAAATCTCATAGAAGCCACTTATTAAAAGCCCACAGCTACTATCAACATAATGGGGAAACACTGAGTGCTTTCCCCCTGAGATCAGGAACACGACAGGGATGTCCATTCTCACCACTGTTGTGTAACATAGCATTGGAAGTCCTAGAATCAAATCAATCAGACAACAAAATAAAAGGCATCAAAATTGGCAAAGATGAAGTTAAATTTTCACTTTTTGCAAAAAATATGATACTCTACATGGAAAAACCAACAGATTCCACCAAAATTCTCCTATAACTGATACATCAATTCTCACAGTCGCAGGGTAAAAAATTAATGTACCGAAATTGGTTGCATTTTTATACACCAATAATAAAGCAACAGAAAGAGAAATAAAGTAACTGATCCCATTCACAATTGTACCAAGAACCATAAAATACCTAGGAATAAACCTAACAATATAAATAATGAATAAATCAATGATATAAAAGATCTCCATGCTGAAAACTATAGAAAGCTTATGAAGGAAACTGAAGAAGGTACAAAGAAATGGAAAAACATTCCATACTTATGGATTGGAAGAAAAAATATTGTTAAAATGTCAATACTACCTGAAGCAATCTACACATTCAATGCAATACCAATCAAAATTGTACCAGTATTCTTCTCAAAGCTAGAGAAAACAATCTTAAAATTTGTACTGAACCACAAAAGACCCTGAATGGCCAAAGTAATATTGAAGAAGAAACCAAAACGGGAGGCATCGCAATCCCAGACTTTAGCCTCTACTAACTACAAAGCTATAATCATCAAGGCAGTATGGGACTGGGCACAAAAAAGACACATACACCACACATACACCAATGCACATACACCAATGCAATAGAATAGAGATGCCAGAATTGGACCCACAAATGTATGACCAACTACTCTGACAAAGCAAGAAAGCGTATCCAATGGAAAAAAGACAGTCTCTTTACAAACGGTGTTGGCAGCACAGGACAGCAACATGCAGAAGAATGAAACTATACCACTTTCTTACACCGTACACAAAAATAAACCCAAAATGTATAAAGGACCTGAATGTGAGATAGGCAACCATGAAAACCCTAGAGAAGAAAGCAGGTAACAGCTTTTTTACCTCAGCCACAGAAATTTCTTACTTGACACATCTCCAAAGGCAAGGGAATTAAAAACAAAAATGAACTATTAGTACTTCAAAATAAAAATCTTCTGCACTGCAAAGGAAACAATCAACAAAACTAAAAGGCAAGTGACATAATAGGAAAAGATATTTGCAAATTACATAGCAGATAAAGGGTTAATATCTAAAATCTATAAAGAACCCACCAAACTCCACACCCAAGAAACAAATAATCCAGTGAAGAAATGGGCAGAAGACATGAATAGACACTTCCAAAGTATGTTATCCAGATGGCCAACAGACACATGAAAAGATGCTCAACATCACTCCTCATCAGGGAAATACAAACCAAAACCACACTGAGATATTATGTCATGCTAGTCAGAGTGGCTAAAATGAACAAATGAGGAGACTATAGATGCTGGCGAGGGTGTGGATAAATGGGAACCCTCTTGTACTGTTGGTGAGAATGCAAACAGGTGCAGCTGCTCTGGTAAACAGTATGGAGGTTCCTCCAAAAATTAAAAATAGAACTCCCTGTAACCCAGCAATAGCAGTGCTAGGAATCTACTCAAATGATACAGGAGTGTTGATGCATAGGGGCACATGTACCCCAATGTTCATAGCAGCACTTTTAACAATAGCCAAATTATGGAAAGAGCCTAAATGTCCATCAACTGACTAATGTATAAAGAAGATGTAGTTTCTATATACAATGGAATACTACTTGGAAATGAGAAAGAATGAAATTTGGCCATTTGTAGCAATGTGGATGGAAATGGAGGGTATTATGCTAAGTGAAATAAGTCAGGCAGAGAAAGACAGACACCATATATTTTCACTCATATGTGGATCTTAGGAAACATAACAGAAGACCATGTGGAGGGGAAGGGGAAAAGAAAATGTTACAGAGAAGGAGGGAGGCAAACCATAAGAGACTCTTAAAAATTAAGAACAAACTAAGGGTAGATGAGGGGTGGGGAAGATGGGAAACTGGGTGATGGGCAGGGAGGAGGGCTCTTGTTTAGATGCGCATTGGGTACTGTATGAAAAACAATTTGGCAATAAATTATATTTTAAAAAATTGGGGTTATTCTCCATAAATTTTATTAGCAGGATTTTTGCTATATTCTTATAGACACGCAAAGATTGGCCTCAATGTTGAGGCCTAGTTGGAAAGAGGGCAGTGAAGAGCTTGTCTAAAGTCCGGTAAAGAGAAGTATTTGTCTGTCTCGTTTCTTGTCAAGGAAAGAATATGTCTTCTTTGGTCACCTTTTGTTCATTAAACATTATGTAAACCACCTTTTTGGACATGGTAGTAGAGTATAAACCATTAAGCACTTAAATGAAGGAAGGTTTATGAAAATAAAAGAAAAAAAAACTAATGGTTAGGACAGACTATAAAACAATTTTCTGAATTCAGAGAGCAGCCCATTCAGAAGACTTCTAAACGTTAGGAGATTTCTGGATGTTGGGCTCAAAATATCTTCAATGGTGAAGTGAAGACAGAACTGGAAGTCCAATGTATTTCCTACTTTGGACATTGAACGTCTTTGGTAATGGCATACACATTAATGTCAGAGTCATGATTATATCCCTCAGGAGATAGTGGAAGTGCCCAACTTCTACTCACCGGGCTACTGTAGATATTTCCAATAAAGATTTGGGATTTCAGGTTTTAGCTCTTAGTGATGCCAATTCAGAGGAGTGGGAGAAAAATTAGAAACATTACTTTGGAGAATTATAACTAAATATTGAATGCAACAAAAAAATCTAGAATTTGGTAAAGAATGACAAAATATGTAAGATAATAGACTCTAGTCCAGTTTACAAGTAGGCAACAAACCTCCAACAATGAATAGGACTAAAATTTAATCGTATACAGGGTATGCTATAGTTTTCCCTTTGAAACATTCTCTCTATAATCACTCCCCTTTTTGATTCATGTTTACAAAATAAACTGGCCTCAATAGATTTGGATTGATAATTTAGGTTAAGCAATAATGTTAATTAAACACTTAGCCATTTTTTGTACCTTATATCTTTTATTTATTTATTTATTTATTTATTTATTATTTATTTATTTATATTCCTAAAGTTTTATTTAAAATCTAGTTGGTTAACATATATTGTAATATTGGTTTCAGGAGTAGAATTTAGTGACTCATCATTTACATATAAAATCCAGTGCTCAATACAAGTGCCCTACTTAATACCTATTACCTATTCAGCCCATTGCCACCAACCTCTCCTCCATCAGCCCTCAATTTGTTCTCTACAGTTAAGAGTCTCTTATGGTTTGCTTTCCCTGGAAAGTTTGTTCCACTTTCACCTATGTTCATCTGTTTTGTTTCATAAATACCATATATGAGTGAAATCATGTTATTTGTCTCTCTCTGACTTGTTTCACTTAGCATAATACATTGTAACTTCATCCAGGTCATTGCAAATGACAAGATTCCATTCTTTCTGATGGCTGAGTAATATTCCATTATAAATGTATATATATGTGTGTATGTATGTATGTATGTATGTATGTATGTGTATCTTCTTTATCCTTTGATCAGTCAATGGATATTTGGGCTCTTTCCATAATTTAACTATGGTTTATAATGTTGCTATAAACATAGAGGAACAGAAGGAGTTAAGATGGTGAAGTACAGAGATCCTGGGATTCCTGCATCCCTCAAACATAGCTATATTGACTACTCAGAACAACCAGAAAATTGATCTGTATAGCAGCAGAGGTTCTCCACAGTTGGAGGGAGATAGCTTGGCAGGAGCCAAGTGCACAAATGTGAGTTGGTGGAGAGAAATCGGTGGACCCTCAGAGGGCAAGGAACCCCTTCTATAGATAGATAAAGGGAGAGAAAGATAAAGGTGTTGGCATAGTGTGGCATTGAGTTAGCACAAGAGGAAAAACTCTCTAGACCACAAATTGGGGGGCAAGATATACTGAGTGTCCCAGATTTTGCAAACAGTTTGTGGAGCTCAAACTCAGTTTCTGGAAATGTGTGGCTTTCTCAAGAGCAGAGTTGGCATGTGTGCACCTTGGAAGTGCATAGCATGGTGTAGTGATTTCCAGGCTCACTGGGAGAGAACAATCCCATTCCTGGAATACTTTTGGAAAAAGGTTTATTGCCTCCTAGGGATAAAAGACCCTGCAGGCACCAGCCAAAGTCCTTTAATCAACAGGGTGGAGAGGCTCTACTCCATAGAAGGGGATCAGAATCACACAATGCCAGGTCCTAAAAGGCTGTGTTTTGAATCACAGCCACAGGCCAAATTCTGGGTCTTTTAAGATGTGGGATTTTGAATCCTAGCCATGCATACCAAAGAGAAGGCATGGGATAGTTGTGGCACAGGGTGAGGTGACTGCTCTTGCTATTCTGTAAGGGCTGCCTGAACAGCCAGTGTTGAGATCCCCCATCCAGAGATGAGAGATTATGGTGACACCATTTTACCCCCAACACCAACCCAGTGGGACTCCAGAAACCAGCACAGTGGTCCTTAGTGGAAGTGACACACACTAACACCAAATCCCGACCCACTCTGCCTGGTAACTGCTTATTTACTGGTACAATACTGACTCTGAGCCTAGGCAGTTGGCCTCTTTTCTAGACCAGCATAGCCACCCCTCCCCCCAGGCATCTCCATACTGTTTTCCAGAGTGACTGCACCTATTTGCATTCTCACCAGCATTGCAAAACGGTTCCTCTTTCTCCACATCCTCTCCAGCAGCTGTTGTTAAACTTAGCCACCTGACAGGTGTGAGGTGGTATCTCAAAGAGATTTTGATTTATATTTCCCTGACAATGAGTGATTTTGAGCATATTTTAATGTATCTGTTAGCCATCTGGATGTTTTATTTGGAGGAGTTTATTCATGGCTTTTGCCCATTTCTTGACTGGATTATATGTTTTGTAGGTGTTGAGTTTGATAGTTTCTTTATAGATTTTGGATACTGACACTTTTTCTGATATGCCATTTGCAAATATCTTTTCCCATTCTGTTGATTACCTTTTAGTTTTGCTGACTCTTTTCTTTGCTGTGGGGACGATTTTTA
>NW_024420170.1:272919-294710 GCF_014898765.1 Herpailurus yagouaroundi | reverse complement strand
CCTTTTAGTTTTGCTGACTCTTTTCTTTGCTGTGGGGACGATTTTTATCCTGATGAGGTCCCAATAGTTATTATTATTATTATTTTTTGCTTTAGTTTCCCTTGCCTCCAGAGACATGTCAAGTAAGAAATTGCTGTGGCCGAGTTCAAAGAGATTTTTGCCTGTTTTCTCCTCTAGGATTTTGATGGCTTAGTGTCTTACATTTAAGTCTTTCATCATTTTGAGTTTATTTTGTGTATGGTGTAACAAAGCGGTCCAGGTTCATTGTTCTGAATGTCAGTGTCCAGTTTTCCCAGCACCATTTGCTGAGAAGACCTTTTTTCCATTAGATATTCTTTCCTGCTTTCTCGAGGATTAGTTGACCATACGTTTGTGGGTCCATTTCTGGGTTCTCTATTCTATTCCATTCATCTGAGTGTCTGTTCTTGTGCCAGTACCATACTGTCTGGATGATTTTATTTATTTGGGTCCTTTCCTTTTCCTTTTTGATCACTATGGCTAGTGAGTCCATTTCTGGGTTCTCTACTCTGTTCCATTTATCTATCTATGTGTCTGTTCTTGTGCCAGTACCATACTGTCTTGATGAATATAGCTTTATAATACAGCTTGAAGCCTGGAATTGTGCTCCAGCTTTGGTTTTCTTCTCAACATTACTTTGGCTATTGAGGG
Source organism: Herpailurus yagouaroundi (assembly GCF_014898765.1). Classification (NCBI taxonomy): domain Eukaryota; kingdom Metazoa; phylum Chordata; class Mammalia; order Carnivora; family Felidae; genus Herpailurus; species Herpailurus yagouaroundi. Next base: position 294,041 of record NW_024420170.1, on the reverse strand, counting down.
TCTTTTCTAGTTTCATACAAATTTTAGGATTGTTTGCTCTAGCTGTATGAAGAATGATGGTGATATGGATAGGGATTGCATTGAATATGTAGATTGCTTTGTGTAGTATCAACATTTTAACAGTATTTTTTTTCTTCCAATCTATGAGCATGGGATGTTTTTCCATTTCTTTGTGTCTTCTTCAATTTCTTTAACAAGCTTTCTAAAGTGTTCAGGGTTAGGATTTTTCACCTCTTTGGTCAGGTTTATTCCTAGGTAATTTATGGTTTGTCCTGCAATTGTAAATGGGATCGATTCCTTGATTTGTATTTCAGCTGTTTACTTATTCGTGTATAAAAATGCTACCAATTTCTGTAAATTGATTTTATATCCTGCAGCTTTCCTGAATTCATGTATCAGTTCTAGTAGTTTTTTGGTGGAGTCTTACATAGAGTATCATCTCATCTGTAAACAGTGAAAGTTTGCCTTCCTCCTTGCCAATTTGGATGTCTTCTATTTCTTTGTGTTGCCTAATTGCTGTGGCTAGGACTTCCAACACTATGTTCAATAACAATGGTGAGAGTGGATATCCTTGTCATGTTCCTGATCTTAGGCAGAAAGCTTTCAGTTTTTCCCCTTTGAGGATGATATTACTGATGGGTCTTTCATATATGGCTTTTAAGATTTTGATTTATAATCATTTTATCCCTACTTTCTTGAGGGTTTTTATCAAGAAAGGAAGCTATATTTTGTCAAACGCTTTCTCTACATGTGTTGAGATTATGTGGTACTTATCCTTTCTTTTGTTAATATTATGTATCACACTGATTGATTTCCAGATATTGAACCAGCCCTGCATGTCAGGAATAAATCCCAGTTGGTCGTGGTGAATAATTCTTTTACTATTTTGTTGAATCCTGACTGCTAGTATCTTGTTGAGAATTTTTGCATCCATGTTCATCAAGTAAATTAATGTATATTTCTCCTTTTTAGTGGGGTCTTTGTCTGGTTTTGGAGTCAAGGTAATTCTGGTCTCATAAAATGAGGATGGAAGTTTTCCTTCAATTCCTACTTTTTGGAACAGCTTCAAAGGGTGTTAACTCTTATTTAAACAGTTTGTATAATTCCCCTGGAAACCCATCCAGCCCTGGACTCTTGTTTGCTGGGAGAGTTTTCATTATTGATTCAATTTTGTTACTGGATATGGGTCTGTTCAAATTCTCTATTTCTTCCTGTTTCCGTTTTTGTAGTTTATATGTTTCTAGGAATTAGTCCATTTCTTCCAGATTGCCCAATTTATTGGCATATAAATGCTCATAATATTCTCTTATAATTGTTTGTAATTTTGTGGTGTTGGCTGTTATCTCTCCTCTTTCATTCGTGATTTTATTTATTTGGGTCCTTTCCTTTTCCTTTTTGATCACTATGGCTAGGGGTTTATCAATTTTTAAAAATTATTTCACAGAACCAGTTCCTGTTGTCATTGATGTGTTATACTGGGTCCCCCCCTCCAATATCATTGATTTCTGCTCTAATCTTTATTATTTCCCATATTCTGCTGTTTGGGGGCATTATTTGCTGTTCTTTTTCCAGATATTTTAGGTGTAAAGTTAGGTTGTGTATTTAAGATCTTTTTTCCTTCATTAAGAAGGCCTGGATTGCTATATACTTACTTTTTATGACTGCCTTTACTGCCTCCCAGAGGTTTGGGACTGTCATGTTTTCATTTTCATTGGCTTCCATGTACTTTTTAATTTCCTCATTAATGTCTTAGTTAACACATTTGTACTTTTGTACGATTCTCTTTAATCTCCAAGTATTCATGGTCTTTCAAAATTTTGAGTTTCATAGCGTTGAGGTTTGAAAATATTCAAGGTATGATCTTGATCTTTTTGTACTTCTTGAGGGCTGATTTGTGTACCACTATGTGATCTATTTTGGAGAATGTTCCTTGTTCACTCAAGAATAATGTGTATTCTGCTGCTTAGGATAAAATGTTCTGAATATATCTGTTAACTCCATCCAGTCCAGTGTGTCATTCAAAACTATTGTTTCTTTCTTAATATTTTGCTTGCATGATCTGTCCATTGTTGTAAGTGGGGTGTTGAAGTCCCCTACTATTAAGGAATTATTACACATGAGTTTCTTTATGTTATTATTAATTGATTTATATACTTGGTATATATTTGGGTATTTATATATGTTGGGGGCATAAATATTTACAATTGTGGGATCTTCTTGGTGTATAGAACACTTAATTATGATATAATGCCCTTCTTCATCTCTTATAACAGTCTTTATTTTAAAATCTAGTTTGTCTGGGGGCACCTGGGTGGCTCAGTTGGTTAAGCGTCTTACTTTGGCTCAGGTCATGATCTCACAGTTTGTAGGTTCGAGCCCCACATCGGGTTCTGTGCTGATGGCTCAGAGTCTGGAGCCTGCTTCAGATTCTGTACCTCCCTCTCTCTTTGCCCCCTCCTCACTCATACTCTGTTTCTCTCTCTGCTTCAAAAATAAACATTAAAAATCAATCAATCAATCAATCAATCAATAAATCTACTTTGATATAAGTATGGGTATACCAGTTTTCTTTTGGTGACTATTATGATGGTAGATGGTTCTCCATATACTTATTTTCAACCTGTAGGTGTCTTTAGGTCTAAAGTGGGCTTCTTGTGAGCACCATATAGATGTGTCTTGTTTTCTTATCCCTTCTGATACTCTATGTCTTTTGAATGGAGCATTTAGTCTATTCATATTTAAACTGAGTAATGAAAGATATGAATTTAGTGCCATTGTGTTGACTTAGAGTTTGAGTTTCTGGTGGTGTTCTCTGGTCCTTTCAAGTGCTTCTTTATTTTGATCTTTTTGTTTTGTTTCATCTTTTCTCCACTCACAGAGCCCCCCTTGAAATTGTGCTGGTCTTCTAGGCAATGTACTTGGAGGGCGCAGTTATTTGGGGCTTGGTGTAACAGGTCTATTCTCCACTAGGTAGTGCTGTTTAGGTTACTGGAGTGGATCAGTGTGGTGCATGTGCTAGTGTGCACAGAAGAGGTGGCAATGGCTTCACCCAGCCCCCTAGGCTCTGGCTCAGGAACTTTGTACTCTCACCGACCTGCAATCAATACCCCTCCTTTGTCTCAGGACTCCATCCATTATCCACCTCTATCCTGTCCATTTTCAAGCTGTCCACCTGCCAGGTGGCACCTCCCTCCAGAATTTTATCTCAGATTACGTTGAGTTTCCAAACCCCACACTTCAGAGACCCCTGCAGCTTGGACCTGTGCTGATTGTCAGAGGGAGGGTCTTGTTGAGCAATGGCTGGGTGCCAGCTTGCCCCAAATAACATTCATGTGATTGCACAATGGCAGATATTCAGAGATTGTTGCAATTCCCAACACATGACCAGTGCCAAGTTTCAACACACTCTAGCATCTTTGTCTTAATACCAGCAAGCATGGTTGCTTTCTGGGTCTGCTTGGACCTTTGCCTGTGGGGAGGCCATATGGCCTCTTCCAAATGCTCTCCATGCAGGGGTAGATCCCTGTGTGACACACGGACCCTTCAGAACCTGCTGACTGCTCCTGGGGATTCACCCTTTTCCGTGAGCTCTGGAATTTCCTTTTTTACTGAGCTCTGGAATTTCAGGCTCTGCCACTCCACTGTTTATAGAATCCTATTAGTATTGAAACCCTCTACTTTCTCCCCATCGATGGTTTTGGGGAACAGATTTCTTGTTCAGTCTTTTGTGAATGTTTTCACTCTTTTCCTTTCTCTCCAGCTACTATCAGGGAAATGCTTTTTTTTGCATGGTCCCAGTGCATCTCACTCTCTCCCTTTCCCTTTCTCTGTCCTCTCTCTGCGAAAACAGCTCCCTACCCTCTATGGCTTTTCTCTTCCCTCAGTTGATCTCTCCCCGCTGTGTACCTGCCAGGTTCTGTGGGTCAAGATAAACAGATTGTTGTGTTAATCTTCCAATCAATTTCCTAGGTGTGAAAATAGTTTGGTGCTGATCTAGCTGCGTTTCAGGGATGAGACATACTGAGAGCCTCCATGCTGTTCCTCACCTTCCCAACTTCCCAACATACAGTGTTATATTGGTTTCAGATGACAATATAATGATTCAACAATTCTATACATTACTCCATGCTTATCATGATACGTGTACTCTTTAATACCTATCACCTATTTCACCCATCCCTCACCCACCTCCCCACTGGTAACCATCATTTTGTTCTCTATAGTTAAGAGTTTATTTCTTGGCTTGCCTCTCTCTCTCTTTTTTTTCCATTGATCATTTGTTTTGTTCCTCAAATTCCGTATATGAGTGACATCATATGGTATTTGTCTTTTTCTGACTGCCTTATTCCACTTAGCATTACACTGTCTAGCTCCATCCATGCTGTTGCAAATGGCAAGATTTCCTTCTTTTCTATGTCTGAGTAATATTCCATTGTATATATTCCATTGTGTGTGTGTGTGTGTGTATTCATTTATACCATATGTTCTTTATCCATTCCTCAGTCGATGGACATTTAGGTTGTTTCCATAATTTGGCTATTGTAGATAATGCTGGTATAAACATCAAGGTGCATGTAACCCTTTGAATTAGTATTTTTGTATTCCTGGAGTGCAGTTTATAGATCATAGGGTAGTACTATTTTTAACTGTTTGAGGAAACTACATACTGTTTTCCAGAGTGTTTGCACCCATTTACTTTATGCCAAGAGTGTAAGAAGGTTGCTTTTTTCTCCACTTCTTTGTCAGCACTTGTTTCCACTGTTTTTCATTTTAGCCATTCTGACAGGTGTGAGGTGATATTTCATTGTTATTGAGATTTGCATTTTACTCATGGTGAGTGGTGTTGAGCATCTTTTCATGAGTCCGTTGGATATCTGTATATCTTATTTGGAGAAATGTTTAGACCTGTGTCCTGCCCATTTTACTAGGATTATTTGCTTTTTGGGTATTGACTTTTAACAGTTCTTTATATATTTTCAATACCAACACTTTATTGCACGTGTCATTTGCAAATGTCCTCTCCCATTCACTGAGTTTTTGTTTTGTTTTTGTTTTCCTGTGCAGAAGTTTTTTTTTTTATTTTCATGTTGTCCCAATAGTTGATTTTTTTTGTTTGTTTCCCTTGCCTCAAGAGATATATCTAGAAAGACGTTGCAATGGCTGATGTCAAAGAGGTTACCTCCTGTGTTCTCTTGTAGGATTTTTATGTTTTCAAGTCTTAAACTTAGATCTGTAATCCATATTGAACTTATTTTTGTGTATGGTGTAAGAAAGTGGTCTAAATTCATTCTTTTGCATGCTGCTTTTACGTTTTCCCAGCACCATTTGTTGAAGAGAATGTCTTTTTCCCATTGGATATTCTTTCCTGCTTTATGAGAGGTTAATTGCCCATATAATTGTGAGTTTATTTCTGGGTTTTCTATTCTGTTCCACTGACCTATGTGTGGATATTTTTTGCCTGTACCATACTTTTTCGATTACTACAGCTTTGGAATGGTGATACCTCCAACTTTTCTTTTCTTTTTCAAAATTACTTTGGAAAAATGGGTGTTTTGTTGTTCTATACAAATTTTAGGATTTTTAAAATTTTATTTCTGTGAAAAATGCTGTTGGTATTTTGATAAAGATGGCATTAAACATGTAGTAAGTTTTGGATATTATAGACATTTTAACAGTATTTGTTCTTCCAACACATGAGCATGGTATGTCTTTCCATTTTGTTGAATCATCTTAAATTTCTGTCATCAATGTTGTGGTTTTCAGAGTACAGTTCTTTCATATATTTGGTTAAGTTTATTCCTAGGTATATTTTATTGTTTTTGGTGAAGTTATAAATTAGATTGTTTTCTTAATTTCTCTTTCTGCCACTTTATTTTTAGCGTATGGGAATACAACAGATATTTGTACATTTATTTGAATCTTGTGAATTTACTGAATTCATATATGAGTTCTAGCACTGTTTTGGTGACTCTTTATGGTTTTCTATATATACTATGTCATTTGCAATTAGTGCAATTAGTTTTTTCCTTTTTTTTTTTTTTGTCCAATTGCTGTGGTTAGGACTTCCAGTACTATGTTGAATAAAAGTGGTGAAAATGGAGCATCCCTGTCTTGTTCTTGGCTTTAGGGGGAGAGTTATCTGTTTTTCCACATTGGATATGATGTTAGCTGTGGGGTTTTCATATAAGGACTTTATTACGTTCAGGTATGTTCCCTCTACACCTACTTTGTTGAAGGTTTTTTCATCATGAATGGATTTTGTAGTTTGCCAAGTGCTTTTTCTGCATTTTTTAAATGATCATATGGTTTTTCATTTCTGTCAATGATGTGATGTATTGAGTGATTTGCAAATATTGAACCACTCTTACATCCCAGGAATAAACCTGATTATGGTGAGTGATTTTTTTTAGTGTATTGTTTGATGTGGTTTGCTATTAGTTTCTTGAGGATTTTTGCATCTATGTTTATCAGAGATACAAGGCTGTAGTTCTCTTTTTTTGTGGAGTTCTTATCTTGTTTTGTTACTAGGTGATTCCAGGTTCTTAGTGTGTATTTGGAAGTTTATCGTCTTCAATTTTTTTGGATAATTTGAGAATGATAGGTATTAACTCTTCTTTAAATGTTTGGTACAATTCACTTGTAAGCATACTGGTCCTGGACTTTTGTTTCCTGGGAGTTTTTTTTTTTTTTTTTTTTTTTTGTACTGGTTTTATTTCATTGCGGGTTATTGGTCTGTTCAAATTTTTTATTTCTTTCTGCTTCAGTTTTGGTAGGTTATATGTTTCTGGGAATTTATCCATTACTTCTAGTTTGACCAATTTGTTGTTATACAATTTTTCATAGTACTCTGTTATAATTGTTTGTATTTCTGTGGTGTTGGTTGTTATTTCTCTTCTTTCATTTTGAATTTTATTTATTTGAGTTATATCTCAATGAAACTGGTAGAGGTTTATCAATTTTGTTGATCATTCCAGAAAAACATCTTTTTTTCATTGATTTGCACTATTGATTTTTAGTTTCTATACTATTTACTTCTGCTGTATTTTTAAAATTTCTTTCCTTCTGCTTGATTGGGGTTTTGTTTGTTTTTCTTTTTATAGCTTCTCTAGGTATAAGGTTAGAGCATTTATTGGAGATTTTCTTGCTTCTTGAGATAGCCCTGTATTGCTATAAACTTCCCTTTTAGAACAGTTTTTACTGCCTCCCAAATATTTTGGATTATTGTGTTTTCATTTTCATGTATTTTTTTAAAATATTTTCTATTATTTCTTCATTAATCCATTCATTTTTAGTAGTATATTATTTAACCTCCATGTATTTGTGGTCTTTCCGGATTTTTATTTTTTGTCATTGATTTCTAGTTTCATAGTGTTGAGTACAGAAAACATGCATGCTATGACTTTGATCTTCTTGAATTTGTTAATATTTTTTTTGTAACCTAATATGTGATCTATTCTGGAGAATGATATATGCATACTTGAAAAGAATGTGTACGTAGTATGCTGTTTTAGGATGGAATATTCTAAAAATATTTGTTAAATCTATCTGGTTCATTATGTCATCCAAATCCATTGTTTCCTTGTTGACTTTCTGTTTGGATGATATTTCCATCTATGTAAGTGGGGAGATAATATCTCCTACTATTATTATACTACCACAAACATTTCACTTATGCTTGTTATTAATACTCTTATGTATTTGGGTGTTTTCATGTTGGGTGCAAGAATATTTACAACTGGTATGCCTTCTTCTTGGATTGTTTCCTTTATGATTATATATCTATATTAGTCTCTTGTTATAATTTTTATTTAAAAGTGTATTTTTTCCCATATAAGTATTGCTATTCTTGCTTTCTTTTGGCATCCATTTTCATGAAAGATGTTTCTCCATTCTCTCACTTTCAGTCTGCATGTGTCTTTAGGTCTCAAATGTGTCTCTTGTAGGCAACATATAGATGGGTCTTGTGTTGTTGTTTTTTTATATCCACTCTGTCACCCTATGTCTTTTGATTGGAACATTTATTCCATTTACATTCAATGTAATTATATATAGATATGTATTTATTATTATTTTGATACTTGACTTGTTGTTTTTATAGTTTTACTCTGATTCTTTTTTCTCTTGATGCTTTCATGGTTGGTGGTTTTCTTTAGTGACATACTTCATTTGCTTTCTCTTTATTCTTTACATATTTACCACTGGTTTTTGATTTGTGGTTACTATTACACTTGCATATATCACCTGTTGTGTATACCAGTCTATATTAAGTTGAAGCTTGCTTAAGTTTGAACCCACTCTTTAGTCCTCTCCACCCCCACTTCAACATTTTGGATATATGGTGTCATATTTTACATCCTTTTATTTTATGAATCTCTTGACTGGTTTTATTGAAATACTTCTTTTTATTGATTTTATGTTTTTATTTTCATATTTTCACTTATGTTCTTTCCTTTCCATTCAGAGAGTATTGTTTAATATTTCTTATAGGGCTGTTTTATTGGTAATGAACTCCTTTTCATTTTTGTTTTGTTTTTGTTTGTTTTTCTTTTTTCCTTTTCTTTCTTTCTGGCTGAGAAACTCTTTATTACTCCTTCTATTCTGAATATTAGCTTTTGTGGATAGAACATTCTTGGCTGCATATTTTCCCCTTTCATCACTTTGAATATATGATGCTACTCCCTTCCAGCCTGCAAAATTTCTGCTGAAAAATCCACTGATGGCCATATAAGGTTTCCCTTGCATGTAACTGTCTTCTTTTCTTTTGCTGCTTTTAAGTTTTTTTAACCACTACTTTTTGCTATTTTAATTATTATGTGTGTTGGTGTGGACTTCCTCGGGTTGATATTTTGGGATGATCTTTGTGCTTCCTGGATCTGGATATCTGTTTCTTACCCTAGATTAGGGAAGTTATAAGCTATTATTTTTTAATGTTTATTTATTTATTTTTGAGAGACAGAGAGATAGAGCATGAGCAGGGGAGGGGCAGAAAGAGAGGGAGACACAAAATCTGAAGCAAGCTCCAGGCTCTGAGTTGTCAGCACAGAGCCTGATGTGGGGCTCAAACTCATGAACCAGGAGATCATGACCTGAGCTGAAGTCGGACGCTTAACTGACTGAACCACCCAGGCACCCCTTAACTATTGTTTCCAAATAAATGTTCTGTCACATTTTCTCTCTTATTCTTCTGGGATCCCTATAATGCAAATGTTATTGTGCCTGATGGAGTCACTGAGTTTCCTCAGACTATTCTGAATTTGCATAATTTTTTTCTTTTTCTTTTTCTCAGTTTGATGACTTTCTATTATTCTGTCTTTCAGGTTATTAATTCATTCTTATGTTTCTTTTAGGGTGCTACTGGTTCCATCCAGTGTTTTTTTTTTTTTGTTAATTCCATTTATTGTACTCTTCATTTCTGACTATTTTAATCATCTTGTTAAGGGTCTCAGTGATGTCCTTCACTCTTTTCTCGAGTCTAGTGAGTATCTTTATGTTTTTTACTTTAAATTCTCAATCAGGCATATTAATTATATCCATTTGGCTTAGGTCTCTTATGGTTTTGTGCTGTTCTTTCATTTAGGAAATATTCCTCTGTGTCTTCATTTCGTCTAACTCTTTGTATCTGTTTCTGTGTGTTAGGGAAGTCAGGTTTCTCTTGTTTCTGAAGGTAATGGCTTTATGAAGAAGATCCTGTTGTCCCCTGTAGTGCAGTGTCCCCTGTTTCCCAGGACCTTGTGATTCAGGAATTGTCTCCTATGTATGTTGCTTATGTCTTGCTGTTGAATCCTGGCCTCTTTTTCCATAAGTTCAGTTTTTTGCTGAGGCTCTCTTTGCCTGTTGTCAGCATTCTTTGGTCCCTGGCATGACGTGCTTATGGGCTTGTTAAATGAGGCATGCCACTGCTGCCACTGGAACTGAGGTCCCACAAAATGTACAGGTTGGGAGATAAGGTGTTGGTGTGGTTTGCACCAGTCTTCTGGAAAGAGGGCCTACAGCACCTTGACTGAGGCCAGCATGACTGGGAAGAGTGAATCTGCTGAACAGCAGGGAATGGGGCTAGGTGTAAGCAAGTTAGGGAGTGGTGGCATTATGCTGGTTTCTGCAGGTGTCCCTGTGTTTATGCTGAGGGGCAGAGAAGTGAAATGGTGCATACCAGCTTCTTTGTTCCTTGAGGGGTCTCCCTGTGATCCCTGCCCTTACAGAGCTAAGATGAGTAAATCACTCTCCCTCCTATCTGGTCTTGTCATTTTTCAAACTGCTGTTTCCACACTATCTCTGTGGGTTTTTTGTTGTGCTGTCTCTTTGAGGGCCCAGGATTCACTTCCTAATGCCCTCTGGGTTCTGCCAGAGCTGAGATCATCAATTGTTTAAATTCCATTATTTAAATTCCTGCTCTTTGTAATAACTCATGCAATTTGGCCTCTGTCACTTTAAAAGTCAAATATTATGGGGTTCATTATCCTTGTGTGGGTTCCCCAGCATGATTGCTTTTTGCCCTTCTCTGCACCACTGGCTCCCTCTTCATGGTGGATGGCCATGGTCCCTTTAGTTCACAAACTGTGTCTTTTTCCCTTCCTACCTTCTTTGACTTCTTTTCTACCTTTGGTTGTGAGGTTTGTTTTGCCAGTATTCAGATACTTTTCTGGGTTATCTATGCTAACATGAGAGTTATCTAATTTTATCCATGGGATGCAGCAAGTGTAAGGTCATCCTATTCCACCATATTCCCAGTCTCTCTTTACAAGATTTTAAGAATTAACCTGGGAATACTATCCGGATGTAGGAAAATATTATATATACATAAATTACTTGCATGTATATATAACCATATGAGTATAGATAAATTTAAATGTAAACCTTATAGCTAACTTCATTCTAAAATTTTAATCATTAACTAAATAGATTAACACTGTAATACAAACTCACTACTTTATATAAAATAGTGGGCTCTCATATTTAATCCATTTTATATTTTTACTTATATTGTGTTTCTGTCAGATGGAACAAGTTAAGGTTACCATTAATATAAGGATTATTTTCACCAATATTTATGGAAAAACTCTAAGGTTTTTTGCTGTGTTATGCAGTTGTTTTGGGAGTCCCTAAGTCCCTTGGGAGCCCCTGATAGAGGGCACAGGGCCTAGAGACTTCAGGGAATTGGGAGGTTGAAGTGGGAAAGAAAAAGCCTTTCAGGGGTGGGAAGAAAGATGGAGGAGATAAGAGTTTGAAGGGGGACATATCAAAGGATTCGATGGACGTGAAGGGAAAATCAAAAGTGATAAAATGGGAAAAGAAGGGAGGTGATAGGAAGATTTTAGAGCAGCCAGTTTGAGGTGATTTTAAGTTTATTAAAGAAGCCAATGAAGTCTCAAGTTATCATTAGTTAAATCTTGTAAATGAGAGAGGAAGTAGACAGCATTAGTGCCTAGAAGGGGAACATATATTCTTAAGGGTTTTGAGAAGGGGTGCTTCAGTTAACTAAGAAGTTCTTACGGGAGAAGCATGATCAAATAGAGAGGACAAAGAAGCCTCACACTGAGCTAGCATAAAAATCTCCAGTGCAGAAGCCGGTGAATCACCACTCATAAGAAGAAGCCAAGAAGAATTTCCAGCCCAGGAGTCAGAGACTAAATTCTGACAACAAACATCCAGGAAAAACTTCCAGCGCAGGAGGAACATTTCACACAAAGAAGACATGGACTATGAAGCATCTTTAGAGAGTACACTAATAATCTTAAGTATCAAAATATGTTTTTATTGTATTTCAAAGCACTGCTATCTGAAGCACTGGCTCAGGAGTCATATTCACCAATCGGTCCTCAATCAGTAGTGAAGATGAAGAATTCAATGGTGCACACTTGGGATTCCTGTGTAAGAAGTATAGTGTTCCTGTGACGAACCTGATCCTGTCCAAATTCCAGCATTGTAACCATTAGGGGAAAACATTCTGACACTTGGCAAAATGGTAGAAAAGGCTTTATTCAAGACCACTTCTATAAGTGTCAAGACTATTGCAATAGGGAGAAAGATAGGTTTCAACTTTGAATACAGCAAAGATAGCTGGAGATTTATGCTGAATGATCAAAGTAAGGGGAGCAATGGATGGAAAATTACTAAAAGGAAACATCAAGGATAGGAAGAATTATTGCTAAACTAACTTAATATAATTCTTTCTGAAGACAGGCCGGGGTAATCACAGATCAAGGATGGAAGATGAGGAATTTGATCATATATTAAGGATGATTACATTTCAAGGGTGGGAGACTCTTTCTAAACTAACTTAATAGGATTCTTGCTAGAACTAAACTATGCAGCCAAAGACAGTGCTCAAACATAATAGTTTAAAAGAAGGCTCAAAGGAGTCTGTCTGAAGTTTGGTTAAAGAGTCCTTGGTACAATCCCCCCAATAATTTATAGAGACAATAGTCACGCTAATTTTTGAGTTTGGGTTTCTGAAGCTAAAAGAGGAGAAAATTTACCATGTGAAATGTGACATATAATTTTGTATCTTCTGTTTCTTGCTTCCTACTTTTCAAATATATATGCATGAGCAGAAACAGAGATCTAGGAAAATTGAACAATGGAGCATTTCTGTCATGAAGGGCAAGTACCTCTTCTACCACTACACACACGTGCTTCTGAACTAGATCAGAACTAGTCTAATGATTGTCATTAGACTGGATAGGTAATTGTTAAATATTTAAGAATTTGATTAGAGTGTTCCTATCTTAAAATCGGCCAAGGTATGATTATGTATACCATGGAAATGAGCAAACACTACAAGTAAGGACTCCCCCCCACCTGACAAGAACTGGTTTACCAGCATAAGATTAGATATGAACAAAGATCTAACCAGGAGATTTTTCTGGTTACATGAAACATGATTTTTATTTTTATTTTTCCTTTTTTCATTTATTTTTTAGTTTTCTTTGCTGCTTTCTTTTTTTAAAGAGGAACAGAGGGGCGCCTGGGTGGCTCAGTCGGTTAAGCGTCCGACTTCGGCTCAGGTCACGATCTCGCGGTCCCTGAGTTCGAGCCCCGCGTCGGGCTCTGTGCTGACTGCTCAGAGCCTGGAGCCTGTTTCAGATTCTGTCGCCCTCTCTCTCTGACCCTCCCCCATTCATGCTCTCTCTCTCTCTCTCTCTCTCTCTGTCTCAAAAATAAATAAACGTTAAAAAAAATTAAAGAAGAACAGAAAGGTAAGTATAAGCTAAGAATTTGTTGACCTCCCAGTGACCCTTTTCCTACACCTCCACACTGCAAAACCTACAGTAATCATTAGTGGTACTTGAGAATTTTTAAATCTTTCTTTTTTTTTTTTTTTTTTTTTTTCATAGCCGGAGTGATATTGGACAAAGATCTGCTTGTCTAACACTTGTTTTAAGTTTCAAAGGAAACTACTAGCAAGAGCTGACAATCATCTATACAAAACCATTCTTAAATTTTAGAAACCCATTTCACAGTCCTGGAAGTCATTAAAGCAAACCATAAAGATAAGAACACATTTTATAAAATACTACATCTGGTAAATTTATGTTTTCTATCTATTGATTTTCCGGATACAAAATCATCCATGTTGTCCTTGGTTTTATTCTTTAATTCATTTTTCTCTGTTTGCCCTATAAAACAATAATGTTTTCTTTTTTAAAATATTTTTATTATTTATTTTTGAGAAAGAGAGAGAGATACAGAGAGTGGGGGAGGGACAGATAGAGAGAGGAAGACACAGATTCCAAAGCAGGCTCCAAGCTGTCAGCACAGAGTCTGCCATGGGGCTTGAACTCACAAACTCTGAGATCATAACCTGAACCAGACACAACCAACTGAGCCCCTAAGAGCCCCAAAACAATAATGTTTTCTATACCACAGCAGTCACGTATGTTCATTTAAATTAATTACAATTTTAAAATTCCATTCTGTCACAATAACCACATTTCAATGCTTAATATTCACATGCAGCTTATGCCTACTGTATTGCTGACCAGTTTTCAGCAAAATTCTTCTGCAAAGTGTATGATTGTAAATACTTTAGCCTTTGCATATTACTATCACAACTATTTATCTTGTGCTTGAAAGTAGACATCTTATTTATCTTATAGGTTGAAAGTAGACATCAATAATACCTAAAAAAATAGATGCGGCTGTTGCAATAAAACTTCATTTACGAACAGTGATTTTATAGACCATAATTTAACTAAAATAAATCAGAGAATGATTCAACACTTCCTTCATTTCCTAAGTGTATGGGAGGATAACTTTTTGAAATACTAAGTATTTTAAACTGCAAGAGGTTTTTAAAAAATGTTTAAATATGTCTGTTATTATTGCTTCATGTATTCCTATACTTAATTGATAAAAAAATATAGGATGATAAAACCCTATATCGTAAAGGCAAGAAATTACAAGAATCTTTAATTAACAACATTTTTTCTTTCTTTCCTCTATAATTTGAGGGAATCAAGAAATGGGAAATTGGATGCTCAGATTTATGATTTGGATCCTCATATCAGAAACCATTATATGTGTAATATACATTATCATATGATCTTAAACCTTTCTGTGTAAATTAAATATGTAATAAATAATTAGGAAAGTATACTTACACTTTTTATTTTTTATTAAATTTTGTTTCTCTCCACTATAAAAGCCATATATCTTAATTTTATACAATTTGAAAAATTAAAACAGGAAGAAAAAGAAACAATACTAATAGTTCTGCTTCACAGAATCACCATAAACATTGAACTTAGTTCCGTTATATTTTATTCCATTCTTTAAACACTTAAAAGATTTTTCTTCTTATATAATTATTATTATACTATTCATTCAAATTTATTATTTTTCAGTTTTGTCAAGTTAATATTATTTCTTGTTCAACATAATCTTAATAGCTATATGGGATGATATTGAGAGAGTATACTAGAATTTACTTCAAAATTTCCCTAACATTTGCCCAAACTCAAATGCAAATGTTTATATGCATACATATTCCTTATAACATTAAAATTACTGAGTAGAGAAAAAAAATGATACTTATTCTAAAGCCACTTGGAAGAAAACTAAAAACAAAACAAAACAATACAACAACTACCAATAAAATAAATCAGACCATAACACTGGCAAACACAATCTTTCCTTTAAATATTTTCAGTATGCTGATTCTGGCTTGTTTTGAAATCCTTTCAGGCCAGTTATAACTTCATTTACTTGAGCAATTTTATATCCATTATATGGAGAGACCTTAAGACTTCTAAGGTAATTAACTACATTTATTTATGATTTCTTTGGTTAGGCAAAGAACTTTTAAATAGACTCTTAGCTCTAGGCCTCTCTTCCATTAGATTTCTGCAGTTGGATAATCAAAGTACTATGTATGCTAAACATAGAAAAACTAAAAACCTTCAAGACTGTAATTTTTATCCCAATCAAATAGCATAAAAGTGCATACATATTAAACAAAGGGTAGAAACCTAATAAACAAGGCAGCCTATATTAGACCATTTAAAATTACAAAGAGTACATATATTTACCCATATTACTTTCAATGAAGAGCTTTTATTGTTAAGCTACAGAGAAAATAAAGATAACAGGGGAAACCATTTGGGCAACCATCTAGTAACCCTTGGCCTAAATAGTTCTAAGACTGGATTTCCTGGAGAGAAGTCACAATTGCTAATTATCATCCATAATACATACATATATCAGTGTGGTAGTCTGTGTCTCTGAGTTTACTTTCTTAGTAGAGATAACCGGAGTGGATCAGTGTGTTGTGATTTAACACTGTCCAATGTTTTACATCAAATGACCTTGTCAGAAATGGACTCTCTCACATCCATCACCTCAGATAACAACTCCTGTTTATTAATACTGATGAAATAGTAGAGTACTTCATTTATACACGTGGAAGAAACCTACAAGGCTGTCTATAATCTGGTGCTTGATTGAACATAGCTCACAGTCTTGGAGGCCAACATGGCGGAGAAGTAGGGGGATCCATACATCCTGCGTCTCTCAAACAAAGAAGTGTAGAAGTCAAAGGACTTTGAACACCAGACCCTGGGAGGAAAAGAGACTGAATCTACCAGGAAGAAAATGGGAAAGCTGGAAAAAAGATATGTGGGCAATTGCTAACTGGAGGAAATAAAATAAAGGACATGTGGGCACGGAGGGGAAGACTCCCTTCTGCGGAAAGACAAAGGGAAGAGAAAGGCTAGGGAAGTGCAGGACCATAGCTGCACAGGAGAAAGACTTCAGACTGAGACTGAGAGTGATGCAATCTCTAACTGCGAGGCTTTCTTTGGCCTGGGGCCTGCTCCCTGTTCGTGCACCTGGGGAAGAGGGTAGCCAGCCGTAGGTGCGGTGATAGGTCAGAGGCTAAGTCCACAGCTGGAGAAAGTAGTTTCCTCCCTGGAGGGCTGCGTGATAGCACAGAACCTTCCTGTGTCTGCCACCCCTGGGCACAGTGGTTGGGTCGAGGGCTCAGTCTGAAGAAGGATAAGGCAACTGTTTCCCTGGAGTGCTGTGGGAAAAGACAAAGCCTGCCTGTGTCTGCCACCCTGGGGGCTCACAGAGAGGGTGGCCGCTCTCAGCCCGCAATAGGAAAAGTCAGCCCACCCTGAAGTGCAGTGGCACAGACAAAGCCAACCAGGACCACATATGGCCACACTAAGAGGCACTTCCCTAGTGCCAGAGTGCATGGAGTGAGTGGGACTTTGAATCCTAGCCAAGCACAGGGTCAGGGGAGTTGGTGGAGCAAGGACCACCACATCTGCACCCACAGCACAGTGAGGACGACTCAAACAGAGTCCACCGGGTCTGGCTCCTTGGAGAAGAGACTGGGAGATCACCATTCCCCCCCCCACCACCACCACCACTACCACCAAGGCGGGGCCTCAGGGATCACTCCCAGGGCTCATAGTAGAGGTGGGTCCAGAAAACACCAAACCATGCCCCCTTTTACTGGGTAACTGCAGATCCACCAGAGTGGCACAGACCTTGAAGATAGCTACTACCTACAAGCAATGCAGCATTGCCTGGATTAACTCTAGGTCAATTCTGGATATATAGATATATTCTCCCCTCCCCCCCCCATTTCTTCTCCTTATCTCTTCCCTCCCCTGAGCTGGTTACTCTGGTTATTGGTCTGTCTAAACAGGCATATTTAATCCATTGTCTAGATAGATGTTCTACACCTCCTTCTTTACACTCCTTTCTCTCTCTTTGGAATAATCAAGCCAAATAGATTCTCTGTCTTGGTAACTTTATCTTCATTTCATTTTCCCTGCCTCCTTCTTTATTTTCCTTTCTCTCTCCCTGGATTCAGTCTTTTAGTCTCTCTGCCTAATAAACTTTTATTTCCCACCTACCCGCTCGTGTCATTTCTCTCTTTGTATATGCTCTTTCATCAGCACCACCTCCACCCTCTTCTTTACTTGTAGTCGGTGTTTCTGGTTTTTTGTTTTTAGTGTTTAGGTTGTTGTTTTTGTTTGTTTGATTGTGTTATTTGTTTGTGTGCTTGCATGTTTTTGTCTCTTGTTTGTCTGTTTTCCTTTACAGGACTACTCCAAAGAACAAATCAAAGCACACCTGGTGGAGGGTACAAAATATTACTACAAGTAGGGTAATAAAATAACCAAATTCACAACAAGAGAGAACAAGTAACAATACACGAAAAAACACCTTCTATAGGGCCAGGCCTTTGACAGTGTATGACCCTCCTATAATATATCAGTGCTCACAAGTGCAGAGCACACAAGCTATTGAAATGCATAAGGGACAGAAAACTAGCCAAGATGACAAAAAGGAAGAAATGTTGTCAAAAGAACCGCCAGTAAGTAGTGACAGCTAACAAATTGATCAAATCAGATTTAAACAATATAATAGAACAAGAATTTAGAATAATAGCCATAAAAGTAATCACTGGGCTTGAAAAAAGCATAGAGGACAGGAGAGAATCTACTGCTACCAAGATCAAGGGACAAAAAAATATTCATGATGAATTTAAAATGTTATAAATGAGGTGCAAATTAAAATGGAAGTGGCCATAGCATGTATTGAAGAGGCAGAGGAGAGAATAGGTGAATTAGAAGATAAAATTGTGGAAAAAGAGAAAGCTTAGAAAAAAGATATTAAAAATCCAGGAGTATGATGGGAGAATTAGAGAAGTAAGTGATGCAATCAAACTGAACAATATTTGTGTCATAGGAATTCCAGAAGAAGAAGAGAGAGGGAGGGGGCTGAAGGTGTAATTGAACAAAACATAGCTGAGAACTTCCCTGATCTGGAGAAGGAAAAGGGCATTGAAATCCAAGAGGCACAGAGAAGTCCCTCCAGATGTAACTTGAATTGATCTTCTGCACAACATATCATGGAGAAACTGGCAAAATACAAGGAAAAAGAGAATTCTGAAAGAAGCTAGGGATAAACAAGCCCTAACATACAAAGGCAGACACATAAGAGAAGTAGCAGACTATCTGCTGAAACTTGGAAGGCCAGAAAGGAATGGCAGAAAATCTTGAATGTGATGAACAGAAAAATATGTAGCACAGAATCCTTTATCCACCATACCTGTCATTTCGAATAGAAGGAGAGATAAAAGTTTTCCCAAGCAAACAAACAAAAAAAACTGAAGGAATTCATCACCACTAAACCAGCCCTACAAGAGATTCTAAGGGGGATCTTGTGAGACAAGGTACCAGAGACATCACTACAAGTATGACACCTACAGACATCACAATGTCTCTAAACGCTTATCTTTCTGTAGTAACACTGAATGTAAATGGACTAAATGCTCCAACCAAAAGACATAGGGTATCAGAATAGATAAAAAAACAAGACCCATCTCGTTGCTGTCTACAAGAGACTCATTTTAGACCTGAGAACACCTTCAGATTGAGAGTGAGGGGATGGAGAACTATCTATCATGCTTGGAAGTCAAAAGAAAGCTGGAGTAGCCATACTTATATCAAACAAACTAGAATTTAAATTAAAGGTTGTAACAAGAGATGAAGAAGGGCATTATATAATAATTACAGGGTCTATCCACCAGGAAGAGCTAACAGTTATAAATGCCTATGCACAAAATACAGAAACCCCCAAATAAATAAAACAATTACTCACAAACATAAGCAATCTTATTGATAAGAATGTAGTAAATGCAGGGGACTTGAACACTCCACTTACAGAAACGGATAGATCGTCTAGACACAGAATCAATAAACAAACAAAGGCCCTGAATGGTACATTGGATCAGATGGACTTGACAGATCTATTTAGAACTCTGCATCCCAAAGCAACAGAATATACTTTCTTCTCGAGTGCACATGGAACATTCTCCAAGATAGATCACATACTGGCTCACAAAACAGCCCTTCATAAGTATACAAGAATTGAGATCATAACATGTACTCTTTCTGACCACAATGCTACGAAACTTGAAACCAACCACAGGAAAAAGTCTGGAAAACCTCTAAAAGCATGGATGTTAAAGAACACCCTACTAAAGAAGGAATGGGTCAACCAGGCAATTAGAGAAGAAATTTAAAATATATATGGAAACAAACGAAAATTAAAAGACAACAATCCAAATGCTTTGGGAGGCAGCAAAGGCAGTCCTGAAGGGAAAATACATTGCAATCCAGGCCTATATCAAGAAACAAGAAAAATCCCAAATACAAAATCTAACAGAACACCTAAAGGAAATAGAAGCAGAACAGCAAAGGCACCCCAAACCCAGCAGAAGAAGAGAAATAATATAGATCAGAACAGAAATAAACAATATAGAATCTAAAAAACTGTAGAGCAGATCAATGAAACCAAGAGTTGGTTTTTTGAAAAAATAAACAAAATTGATAAACCTCTAGCCAGGCTTCTCAAAAAGAAAAGGGAGATGACCTCAATACATAAAATCATGAATGAAAATGGAATTATTACAATCAATCCCTCAGAGATACAAGCGATTATCAGGGAATACTATGAAAAATTATATGCCAACAAATGGGACAACCTGGAAGAAATGGACAAATTCCTAAACACTCACACACGTCCAAAACTCAAACAGGAAGAAATAGAAAACTTGAACAGACCCATAACCAGCGAAGAAATGGAATCAGTTATCAAAAATCTCCCAAACAGTAAGAGTCCAGGACCAGATGGCTTCCCAGGGAAGTTCTACCAGACGTTTAAAGCAGAGATAATACCTATCCTTCTCAAGTTATTCCAAAAAATAGAAAGGGAAGGAAAACTTCCAGACCCATTCTATGAAGCCAGCCTTACTTTGATTCCTAAACCAGACACCCAGTAAAAAAAGAGAACTACAGGCCAATATCCCTGATGAATATGGATGCACAAATTCTCAACAAGATACTAGCAAATCGCATTCAACAGCATATAAAAATAATTATTTACCATGATGTAGTGGGATTCATTCCTGTGATGCAGGGCTGGTTCAACGTTCACAAATCAATCAATGTGATACATTACATTAATTAAAGAAAAGAAAAGAACCATATGATCCTGTCAATCAATGAAGAAAAAGCATTTGACAAAATTCAGCATTCTTTCTTAATAAAATCCCTCGAGAAAGTCAAGATAGAAGGAACATACTTCATCATCAAAAAGCCATTTATGAAAAGCCCACAGCTAATATCATCCTCAATGGGGAAAAACTGAGAGCTTTCTCCCTGAGATCAGGAACACCACAAGGATTTCCACTCGCACCACTACTGTTTAACATAGTGTTGGAAGTTCTAGCATCAGCCATCAGACAACAAAAGGAAATCAAAGGCACGAAAATTGGCAAAGATGAAGTCAAGCTTTCACTTTTTGCACATGACATGATAGTATACGTGGAAAACCTGATAGACTCGACCAAAAGTCTGCTATAACTGATACATGAATTCAGCAAAGTCGAAGGATGAAAAACTAATGTACAGAAATCAGTTGCATTCTTATACACTAATAATGAAGCAACAGAAAGACAAATAAAGAAACTGATCCCATTGACAATTGCAACAAGAAGCAGAAAATACCTAGGAATAAATCTAACCGAACATGTACAAGATCTGTATGTTGAAAACTACAGAAACCTTATGAAGAAAATTGAAGAAGATACCAAGAAATGGAAA
>NW_024420170.1:251733-267919 GCF_014898765.1 Herpailurus yagouaroundi | reverse complement strand
TCAATTCATTTCTGTAAGTGGAGTGTTCAAGTGTTCTGCAGTTACCACATTCTTATCAATAAGGTTGCTTATGTTTGTGAGTAATTGTTTTATATATTTGGGGGTTTCTGTATTTTGTGCATAGACATTTATAACTGTTAGCTCTTCCTGGTGGATAGACCCTGTAATTATTATATAATGCCCTTCTTCATCTCTTGTTACAGACTTTAATTTAAAGTGTAGTTTGTCTGATATAAGTATGGCTACTCCAGCTTTCTTTTGACTTACGTTCGCATGATAAATAGTTCTCCATCCCCTCACTCTCAATCTGAAGGTGTTCTCAGGTCTAAAATGAGTCTCTTGTAGACAGCAACGAGATGGGTCTTGTTTTTTTTATCCATTCTGATACCCTATGTCTTCTGGTTGTCGCATTTAATCCATTTACATTCAGTGTTATTATAGAAAGATATGGGTTTAGAGTCATTGTGATGTCTGTAGGTTTCATGCTTGTAGCGATGTCTCTGGTACCTTGTCTCACAGGTTCCCCCTTAGGGTCTCTTGTAGAGCTGGTTTAGTGGTGAGAAATTCCTTCATTTTTTGTTTGTTTTTTTGAAGACCTTTATCTCTCCTCCTGTTCTAAATTACAGACTTGCTGGATAAAGGATCTCGGCTGCATATTTTTCCTGTTCATCACATTGAAGATCTCCTACCATTCCTTTCTGTGCTGCCAAGTTTCAGAAGAGAGATCAGTCTCGAGTCTTATAGGTCTCCCTTTATATGTTAGAGCATGTGTATCCCTAGCTGCTTTCAGAATTTTCTTTTTATCCTTGTATTTTGCCAGTTTCACTATGATATGTCATGCAGAAGATCGATTCAAGTTACGTCTGAAGGGAGTTCTCAGAGCCTCTTGGATTTCAATGCCTTTTTCTTTCCCTAGATCAGGGAAGTTTGCAACTATCATTTCTTCAAGTACACCTTCAGCACCTTCCCTCTCTCTTCCTCCTCTGGAATACCAATTATGGGTAGATTATTTCTCTTTAGTGCATCACTTAGTTCTCTAATTTTCCCCTCATACTCGTGGATTTTTTTATCTCTCTTTTTCTCAGCTTCTTCTTTTTCCATATTTTTTTATTCTAGTTCACCTATTCTCTCCTCTGCCTCTTCAATCCAAGCCGTGGTCGTTTCCATTTGATTTTGCATGTCGTTTAAAGCATTTTTCAGCTCCTCCTGACTGTTCCTTATTCCCTTGATCTCTGTAGCAATAGATTCTCTGCTGTCCTCTATACTGTTTTCAAGCCCAGTGATTAATGTTATGACTATTATTCTAAATTCACTTTCTGTTATATTGTTTAAATCCTTTTTGATCATTCGTTAGCTGTTGTTATTTCCTGGAGATTCTTTTGAGGGGAATTCTTCCGTTTGGTCATTTTGGATAGTTCCTGGAGTGGTGGGGAACTGCAGGGCACTTCTCCTGTGCTGTCTTGAATAACTCGAGTTGGTGGGTGGGGCTGTAGTCAGACCTGTGTCTGCTCCCAGCCCACCGCTGGGGCCACAGTCAGACTGGTGTGTGCCTTCTCTTTCCCTCTCCTAGGGGCGGGATTCACTGTGTGGTTGCGTGTTCCGTCTGAGCTACTTGCACACTGCCAGGCTTGTGGTCCTGGGCACCTAGCGTATTAGCTGGGGTGAATAGGCAAGGTGCACGGTTGTGGGAGGGGCAGGCTCAACTCACTTCTCCTTCAGTGGTCCACTTCAGGAGGGTCCCTGCAGCAGCGGGAGGGAGTCAGACCCACCACCGGAGGTGTGGCTCTGCAGAAGCACAGCGTTGGGTGTTTGTGCGGTGCCAGCAATTTCCGTGGCAGGAACTGGTTCCCTTTGGGATTTTGGCTGGGTGATGGGCGAGGGAGATGGCGCTGGCGAGAGCCTTTGTTCCCTGCCAAACTGAGCTCTGTTGTCCCAGGGCTCAGCAGCTCTCCCTCCTGTTGTCCTCCAGCCTTCCCACTCTCTGAGCAGAGATGTTAACTTATAAGCTTCCAGATGTTAAATCCCGCTCGCTGTCCGAACACTGTCCGTCTGGCCTCTGTCCTTTTG
Source organism: Herpailurus yagouaroundi (assembly GCF_014898765.1). Lineage (NCBI taxonomy): Eukaryota > Metazoa > Chordata > Mammalia > Carnivora > Felidae > Herpailurus > Herpailurus yagouaroundi. Next base: position 265,852 of record NW_024420170.1, on the reverse strand, counting down.
CAAGGCAGACTCGGGGTGTCTGCTTGGCTGGCGGGCCGCCCCTCCACCCTGTCTTCCTCCTACCAGTCCGTGGAGCGAGCACCACCTTGCCGCCCTTACTACCCTTTTCTGTGGGCCTCTCATCTGCTCTTGGGTCCAGAGACTCTGTTCTGCTAGTCTTGTGGCGGTTTTCTGGGTTATTTAGGCAGGTGTAGGTGGAATCTAAGTGATCAGCAGGACACGGTGAGCCCAGCGTCCTCCTAAGCCGCCATCTTCACCAGAACTCTGGAGAGCATTACTTTGAAGAGATATAAGGCTTAGTTTCAAATGTTTTTTTTTCCAATTTATTTTATTTTGTTTTTGTGTGGTGGTGTATTTTATTCAAATGATAAGAGATACCTCGTTTGGAGGTGCCTGGTAGGCTCAGTCAGTAGAGTATATGACTCTTGAACTCAGGGTTGAAAGCATGATTCTCCCACAATGGGTGTAGAGGATACTGAAAAATAAAATGTTAAAAAAAATCTCTTTCATTACAGAAGGGAATATAATTGCAATTCAAATTCTAGAGTGCTTTTATTTATTTATTTATTCATTTAAATTTTTTATTAAATTACTGTTAGTTAACATTCAATGTAATATTAATTTCAGATGTACAATGTAGTGTTTCAACACCTGATGCTCATCACAAGTGCACTCCTTAATCTTTCTCACCTATTCTACCCATCCTCCAAACTACCTCTGCTCTTGTACCCATCACTTTGTTCCATATAGTTAAGAGTCTGTTTCTTTGTCTTGCTCAATCTTTTTCCCCTTTGGTTATTTTCTTTATGAAATTCCACATATGAGTGAAATCATATGGTATTTGTCCTTCTTTGACCGACTTATTTCACTTAGCATAATGCTTTCTAGCACCATCCACATCATTGCAATTGGCAAGATTTCATTCCTTTTTATGGCTGAGTGTGTCTATCAACTAATGAATGGTATATGTGTGTGCATATATATATATATATACCATCTCTTCTTATCCATTCATCAGTTGATAGACACTTGGGCTCTTTTCATAATTTGGCTATTGTAGATAATGCTGCTATAAACATTGGGGTGTATGTATTCATTTGAATTACTATATTTTTATTTTTTGAGTAAATTCCAGTAGTTCAATTGCTGGATCTTACCATAGTTTTATTATGAACTTTTTGAGGAATTTCCATATGGTATTCTGGAGTGGCTGCACCAGTTTGAATTCCCACCAACATTGCAAGAAGTTTCCTCTTTATCCACATCCTTGTCAACACCTATTGTTTCTTATGTTGCTGATTTTAGCCATTCTTACAGGTGTGAGGTGATACCTCATTCTGACTTGTAATATGTGTATCCCTGAGGATCAGTGATATTTAACATCTTTTCATATGTCTGTTGGCCATCTGTGTTTCCTCTTTGGGAAAATGTCTATTCCATGTGCTCCACCCATTTTTGAATTGGATCATATTTGGGTGTTGAGTTTTATAGTACTTTGGGCATTTTGGATACTAGTCCTTTATCAGATGTGTCATTTGTAAATGTCTTTCCGATTTATTAGGCTACCTTTTAGTTTTGCTTTTTTTTCAAAATTTTCTTTAAATTTTAGTTAATCTACAGTGTAATATTGGTTTCAAAATAAATTTAGGGATTCATATACACATACATATTCATATACTTATAACACCCACTGACCAATACAACATTGCTCTCATTAATATGCATCACCCATTTAGCCCATCCTCTGACCACATCCCTTCCATCAACCCTGTTTGTTCTCTATAGTTAAAAGACTCTTATAGTTTGCATCCCTCTATTCTTCCCCTTCTCCTAAGTTGATGTGTTTTCTTTCTGTTTTGCTTTGTTTTTTAATTCTTAAGTTTGTTAATGTACAGTATAGTCTTGGTTTCAGGAATATAATCCAGTGACTCATCTCTTACATATGATACCCAGTGCTCATTCCTAATTAAGTGCCCTACTTAATGTCCATAACCCATTTAGCTCACCCCCAACCCCTCCACCCCATCAACCCTGTTTGTTCTCTGTATTTAAGAGTCTCTTATGGTTTGTCTCCCTCACTGTTTTTATCTTATTTTTCCTTCCCTTAATCTGTTGTGTTTATCAAATTCCACATATGAGTGAAATAATATATCTGTCTTTCACTGATTGACTTATTTCACTTAGAATAATACCCTCCAGTTCCATCCACATTGTTGCAAAGTAAGATTTCATTCTTCTCCATTGCCAAGTAGTATTCCATATATACTATGGAAACTATCTATCTATGTATATAATCACATCTTCTTAATCCATTCATCAGTTGATGGACATTGGGGCTCTTTATATAATTTGGTTATTGTTGATAGCATTACTATAAACACTGGAGTGCATGTGCCCCTTTTAATCAGCAATTGTCTATCTTTTGGATAAATTCCTAGTAGTGAAATTGCTGGGTCATAGGGTAGCTCTATTTTTAATTTTTTGAGGGCCTTCCATAGTGTTTTCCAGGGTGGCTGCACCACTTTGCATTCCTTCCAACATATGTTGTGTCCTGAGTTGTTAATTTTAATCATTCTGACAGGTGTGAAGTAGTATCTAATTGTGCTTTTGATTTGCATTTCCTTAATGATGAATTATGTTGATCATCTTTTCATGTTTCTCTTGGCCATCTGGATGTCTTCTTAGAAAAATGTCTATTTATGTCTTCTGAGCATTTTATAACTATATTATTTGTTTTTTGGGTTTTGAGTTTGATAAGTTCTTTATAGATTTTGGATACTAATCTTTTATCAGATATGTCATTTGCAAATATCTTCTCTTATTCCAAAAGTTGCCCTTAATTTTTTTTTTATTGTTTCATTTGGTGGACGAAAGCATTTTACTTTGATGAAGTCCCAATAGTTTTTGTTTTTGTTTTCCTTGCCTCTTGAGACATGCCTAGTAAGAAGATGCAATGGCCAATGTCAAAGAGGATGCTTCCTGTGGTCTCTACAATTTTGATGGATTACTGTCTCACCTTTGGGTCTTTCATGCATTTTGTATTTATTTTTGTGTATAGTGTAAAAAAAAGTGGTATAGTTTCATTCTTTTGCATGTTTCTATCCAGTTCCCTAACACCATTTGTTGAAGAGACTGTCTTTGTTCCATTACATATTCTTTCATACTTAATTAAAGATTAGTTGACCATATATTTGTGGGTTTATTTCCTGCTTTTCTGTTCTATTACACTGATGTATGGGTCCATTTTTGTGACAGTACCATATTGTCTTCATGACTACAACTTTGTAATATAGCTTGAATTCCAGAACTGTAATGCTTTCAACTTTGCCTTCCTTTTGTAAGATTGCTTTAGATATTCTGGGTCTTTTGTGGTTCCATCAAAAATTTTGGATTGTTTGTTCTAGCTTTTTAAAAATGCTTGTGGTATTGATAGGGACTGGAGGAAATGTGTAGATTGCTTTGGGTGGCATAGATATTTTAAAAAAATAATGTTTATTTATTTTTGAGAGACAGAGAGAGAGAGACAGAGTGAGAGCAAGGAAGAGAAAGAGAGAGAGGGAGACATGGAATCTGAAGCAGACTCCAGGCTCTGAGCTGTCAACACAGATCACAACATGGGGCTCAAACTCATGAACCATGAGATCATGACTTGAGCCAAAGTCGGACGCTTAACCTACTGAGCCACCCAGGTGCCCCAGGTAGTATAGACATTTTAACAAATTTTTTTCTTCCAGTCTATCAGTATGGAATATTTCTCCATTTCTTTGTCATCTTCAATTTCTTTCATTAGTGCACTATACTTTTCAGAGTACAGATATTTTACCTTTTTTGTCAGGTTTATTATTAGGTATCTTAGGATTCTTGGAATTGCAATTGTAAAAGGGGTCAATTCCTTGATTTCTGTTTCTGCTGCTTCATTATTGATGCATAGAAATGAAACTGATTTCTGTGCATTGAGTTTGTATCTTGAGCCTTTACTGAATTTGAGTTAACAGTTCTAATGAGTGTGTGTGTGTGTGTGTGTGTGTGTGTGGAGTCTTTCAGGTTTTTTACATAGAGTACCATACTGTCTGTGAATATTGTAAGTTTGAATTCTTCCTTGCCGACTTGGATGCCTTTTATTTCTTTTTGGTGTCTAATGCTTAGATTAGGACTTCCAGTACAGTGATCAATAACTGTTCTCAGAGGACATCCCTGTCTTTTTTCTGACTGTGGAGGAAAATCTCTCATTTTTTTCCTATTAAGGATGATATTAGTTGTGGGTCTTTCGTATATGGCCTTTATAATATTGAGGTATTGTTCCCTTATCCTCACTTTGTTGAGCGTTTTTATCAAGAAAGGATGCTGTAGTTTTTTCAAACGCTTTTTCTACATCTATGAAGGGGATCATATGGTTCTTATCTTTTCTTCTATTTTTTTTAATTTAAAAAAATATTTTATTTATTTTTGAGACAGAGATAGACAGAGTGTGAGCAGGGGAGGGGCAGAGAGATAGCAAGACACAGAATCCAAGGCAGGCTCCAGGCTCTGAGCTGTCAGCACAGAGACTGGCATGGGGCTCAAACTCACAAATCGCGAGATCATGACCTAAGCCAGAGTCAGACACTTAACCGACTGAGCCACCCAGGTGTCCCAATCCTTTCTTCTATTAATGTGGTGTATCACGTTGATTGATTTGTGAATATTGAACCATCTTGCAGCCCAGGAATAAATCCCACTTGATAATGGTGAGTGATTCTTTTAATGTACTTTTGGATTCTATTTGTTAGTATTTTCTTGAGAAATTTTGCCTCCACATTTATCAGGAATATTGACCTGTAATTCTATTTTTTTTAGTAAGGTCTTTGTCTGGTTTTGGAATCAAGGCAATGCTGGCCTTATAGAAAGTTTGGAGTGTTCCTTCTCTTTCTTTTTTTTTTTTTCCTTTTTTTTAAACGTTTGGGAAGAATAGGTATTAACTCTTCTTTAAATGTTTGGTAGAGGAGTTAAGATCAAGTAATAGTGGGACCCATTGCTTGCCTCATCCGTCAAACACAACCAGATAAATATCAAATCATTCTGAATACCCAAGAAATCAATCTTAAGACTGAGAGAACAAAGTGCACAGCTAGATGTAGAAAAATGGCCACATTGTGGAAGGTAAGAGGTGCAAGAAGTTGATTTGGAGGAGAAAAGAATCATGTGCTGCAGAGAGAAGGGAGCTCTGATCATGGAGAAAAAAATGAGAGAAAGTGAGAGAGAAGGAAAGAGTGAAAACAGAACACAGGGAATTACACAATAAAAATTCTACCTCAAAACCATTTACTGGTAAAAGGAGAGCAGCTGACCAGTGTAAGTTTTTATAAGCAGCAAAGATCAAAGTCTGGAGGTTTATAAGACTGTGCCATCATGGGGTTCATGCCTAGTGGAATTATCAGTGCTCCTGTGGGGAAGGAGGGTGGAAGCCTTGTCCCAGAAAGCATGCTCTGCGGATAACACTTCTAAGAGTGCATTTGTGAGAGGTGGCACAGCTTTTCCAGGGACAAAAGAACTGGTTGGTGCCAAAGTGGTGCTCTTTCCATTAGCATAGGAACAGAGACACATGCTGAGGGAAGAAAACCTTGGTTTGAGCTTTTTGCTGCACTTTACTATAAACTTCAAACTGCTGTACAGTCATGTGACTGCTTTTTATGGACAAACTGGCACCAGCAAGAGCTCAGCAAGACTGTCCACAAGAGGATCAGTGTGGGTTTGCACCATGCTATGCTCCTAAAATGTGGAGTTTTGAAACCCAGCCACACACCTAAGATAAAATGCAGAAATTTTGTGCTGCCTGACAGGCATACAGCACAGATACAGACAAGGTGAAGGCAGGGATTTGACAGACACTGGGGACAAAGTGGGAAAGTTGTTTGCTCTTCTGCGAGAGCTTCCTGAAGAGGGGTGGGCACGAAATCGCTATGTGTGGGATGAGATAGCAGGGCAATGCTATTCCCCACCGAACCATCAGTACTTATGGACTTCAGTGAGCAAAACAGCACAACCAGTAGAGGTTGTAGCCACTTACAACAAGCCCTGATCCCCTGCAGGTGCAAGGTAATCTTTACTAGGACAAGTCCATCTGACAATCAGTGCAGAAGGCCTCTCCCACAGAATACCAGCAAACACCCCTTACACACAACAAGTCTACTGATCATAGAGTGCAACAAATCTTCAGTGCTGGCAAAAACAGAATGTGGTCTTTTCTAACATTTAACCAAGAACAAAGCTAGTTAAAACTCACCACACTTTATCAGATCCAAGCACTCCACACTGCACACAAAGAAAAACTGATCTGAGGAAATGATGAGCCAATACACAACAGTGGAGTGCACACAGCATACACCAAAACAAAACAAAACAAAACAAAAAACTTCCTGAATTTTCAGATCCTGGACAGTATATGATCTCTTCTTAACATAGCCATTACTCTCAGGATTAGGAACCATAACAAGATTTCTCAGCACACAGTAGACAGAAGTCTAAGGAAAATGAAAAGATAAAGAAATTAATCCCAAAAGAAAGACATGGAAGAAGTCACAGCTAGGGATCTTATCAAAACAGATATAAATAATATGTCTAAACTGGAATTTAAAACTGGGCTTGAGAAAAACATAGAAGACACTAGAGAATGCCGGTCTCCAGAGATAAAAGAACTAAAACTAATCAGGCCAAAATAAAAAATCCTATAACTGAGATGCAAAACCAATGGGTTGCAATGATAATGATGATGAAAGAAGCAGAGGAATGAATCAGTGATATAGAAGATAAAATTATGGAAAATAATGAAGCTGAAAATAATGGGGAAAGAAAAGAATTAACTCACAAATGTAGACTTAGGGAACTCAGCAACCCCACAGAGCATAATAATATTATTATAGGAGTCCCAGAAGAAAAAGAGTGAATATGGGGCAGAAGAGTTATTACAGCAAATTATAGATGAAAAGTTCCCTAATCTGGGGAAGGAAACAGTAATCCAAATCCAGGAGGCACAAAGAACTCACATCAAATTCAACAAAAGTTGGCCAACACTGAGACATATTGTAGTACGATTTGCAAAACATAGAAATAAGAAAAGAATACTGAAAGGAGCAAGGAAAAAGAAATTCTTCACTCATAGGAAAAGACAAAGAGGCTAGCAGTAGAGATCTCCACAGAAACCTGGTGAGCCTGAAGAAAGAAGCATGGTATATTCAACATGCTGAAGGGGAAAAAGTATGTAACCAAGAATACTTTATCCAGTAAGGCTGTCATTCAGAATTAAAGGAGAGATAAAGAGTTTCTCAGACAAAGAAAAAGTAAAAGAGTCATGACCATTAAACAAGCTCTACTAGAAATATTACAGGAGACCCTTTGTGAGGAAAAGAAAGACCAAAAGCAATAAAGACTAGAAAGTAACAGAGACCATTACCAGAAACAGCAACTTTACAGGAAACACAATGGCACTAATATCATATCTGTCAATTATTCCTAATGTAAATGCACAAAATCCTCCAATCAATAGACATAGGGTATCAGAATGGATGAAAAAAACAAGACTCAAGGGAGGAGTTAAGATGGCAGAGAAGTAGGGGGACTAGGAATTTCCTTATTCCTCAAATACACCTGTATTGAGATCAGATCACTTGGAACACCCAGGAAATCTATCTGTGGAGTGGCAGGAGGATCTCCACACTTGGAGGGAAACAGATTTACAGGATCAAAGTGCATGCATGTAAATTGGGGGAGATAAAAAAGCACAGTCATGAAGGAGTGGGAACCCTTTCTGTGGAAAGACAAAAGGGGTTGTGAAAATGTAGCATCAAGTTTGCACAAGAGGAAAACCTCTCTGGACCATGGACTGGAGAACAAGAAATACAAAGTGCCAGTTCTTTTTTGCAAACAGCCTTTGGAGCTGAAATTCAGAGGTTTTGAAAGTTTGCAACTTTCTCTGGAGTGGAGCCACAGCGATGCCCCTAGGGAAGAGGGAAATGGCCCATAAGTGCATAGCGTGGTGTATCACTGGAATAGAGCAGTCTGCTTCCCAGAGTATTTTGGAAGAGGGGTTATTGCCTCCCCAAGGACAAAAGACCCTACAGGTCCCAGCAAAAGGCAAAGGATGGAGAGGCTCTACTCTGGAGCAAGGCAATGGATACACACGTTTGCAGGGTCATTTAAGAAATCAGATTTTAATCCGAGCCCACAGCTAAGTGGAAGGCACAGGAGAACTGTAGCATAGGGTAAGCTGGTTGCCCATGTTGTTCTGTGAGGGATGCTTGAACAACGTGGGTTGAAAGCCCCAGTCTGGGGATGAGAGATTGGGGTGACACCACTTTCCCCCTCCAACACCAACATGCTGGGACTTTAACAGTAACAAAGCAGCTGCCAGGGGCATTAGGACATGCTTACACCAAACCCTGCTCCTCTGTGCTTGGCAACAGCTTATTTACTGAGCAATGAAGCAAGAATGACTGACCCAATGCAGCCAATCTCTCCTCCACACCAGCACAGCCACCATCCCCAGGGACCAATGGACAACTTTTTTTATCTTTTTCTTTCTTCCCTCTTCTTTTTCTCTTTTAGAATCAGACTCATAGTCTCTGATTTGTTTTTTTGTCATATATATATATATATATATATGTCATATATAATTATTCTATAATTTTTCCATATTTTCTGTAGATTCTTCTCTTTATTTTTCTTTTCCTTTCTCTAGAGTTACCTTTATACTTTTTTGCTTCTCTGTAAGGTTTTCTTTTCTCCCATTTCCTTTTTCTCTTTTTATGGGATCAGGATTCCCCCTCCCCCTGATTTTTCAGGGTTACTTCAACAAATAAAGGCACACCTAGTTAAACGTCCAAACACTTCATGACAGCAAGGAAAAGCTCTGCAGAGGACTGCACAGTGGGATAGAGGAGCCAAAACACAAAACAGAGTGAATGAAACATATGCCAGACCTGGAGTGCCAGGCTCTGTACAGTGTATGACCCCTTTTTGATATACTACTATTCTAAGGTGCAGGACACATAACAAGATTCTAAACCATGCAAAAGAAAGAAACTTAGCTAAAATGACAAGAAGGAGGAATTCTCCCCAAAAAGAAGGTCAAGAAGAAATCACAGCCAGAGAATTGCTCCAAACAGATATAAACAAGATATCTGAATAAGAATTTAGAACAATGGACATAAGACTACTAGCTGGGAAAAAAGTAAAGAACATGTCAGAGAAACACTTGTTGCAGAGCTCAAAGTCCTAAGACCTAGTCAGGATGAATTTTAAAATACTATATCTGGGGGGGGGGGGCGCTTGGATAGCTCAGCTGGTTAAGCTTCTGACTTCAGCTCAGGTCATGGTCTTTCAGTTTGTGAATTTGAGCCCTGCGTCGGGCTCTATGGACAGCTCAGAACCTGAAGCCTGCTTTTTATTCTGTGTCTCCTTCTCTTTCTTCCCCTCTCCTGCTCATGCCCTGCTTCTCTCTCTCTCTCAAAAATAAACATTTAAAAAATTTAAAACATGTTATAGCTGAGATGCAAAATAAAATCAATACAGTGACAGCAAGGATGGAGGAAGCAGAGGAGAAAAGAGGTGAAATAGAAGATAAAATTATGGAAAATAATGGAGCTTACAAAAAGGGACAAGAAACGATAAGAACACGAAAGGAGAATATGAGAACTAAGTGACTCCATTAAACAAAACAATATTCATATCATAGGAGTCCCAGAAGAAAAAGGGCAAGAAAACAGGGCAGAAGTTTACTTAAACAAATTATAGCTGAGAACTTCCATAATCTGGGGAAGGAAACAGGCATTCAAGTCCAACAGGCACAGAGAACTTCCTTCAAAAACAACAAAAACAGGCCAATACCATGACATATCATAGTGAAACTTGCAAAATACAAAGATAAAGAGACAATTCTGAAAGCAGCTATGAGACAAAGGTACTTAACTTACAAGGGCAGACACATAAGGTTAGTAGCAGCTTGGCAAGACAGAAGATAGTGGCAGGAAATATTCAATGTGATGAATAGGAAAAATATGCATCCAATAATCCTTTATCCAGCAAAGCTGTCATTCAGAATAGAAGGAGAGATAAAGACTTTCCCAGACAAACAAAATCTAAAAGACTTCATAACCACTGCAACAGCCATGCAGGAGATCCTAAGAGAGAGTCTGTGAGTGGAAAGCAGCAAAGATTACAAAGGACTAGAGAATATCATCCAAAAACACAAAATCCACAAAGAACACAATGACAGTAAATTCATATCTTTCAATAGTCTTTCTGAATGTAAATGGACTAAATGCCCCAATCAAAAGACATGAGGTATCAGAATGGTAAAAAGCAAGATCCATCTATTTTCTGCCTAAAAGAGATTCATTTTAGACCTGAGGACACCCGCAGATTGAAAGGTAGGGATGGAGAACCATCTATCATGCTAATGGACATCAAAGAAAGCTGGAGTAGCCATCCTTATATCAGCCTAACTAGATTTTAAAACAGACTGTAACAAGAGATGAAGAAGGACATTATAACATAATTAAGCAATCTACCCATCTATCGATCGAGAAGAGCTAACAATTATAAATATTTATGCCTCTAACTTGGAAACACCCAAATGTATAAATCAATTAATCACAAACATAAACAAACCTATTGACAATAATACTGTAACTGTAGGAGACTTTAATATTTCATATAAAGCAATGGAAAGATCATCTAAGCAGAAAATCAAAAAGGAAATGGCTCTGAATGATATATTGGACCAGATGGACTTAACAGATATATTCAGAATATTTCATCCTAAAGCAGCAGAATACACATTCTATTCGAGTGCACATGGAAGATTCTCCAAAATAGATCACATACTGGGTCACAATACAGCCCTCAATAAATACAAAAACATTGAGATCATACCATGAATATTTTCAGATCATAACGCTATGAAACTTTAAATAAACCACAAGAAAAAAATTGGAAGGCACACAAATATATAGAGGTTAAAGGACACCCTACTAAAGAATGAATGGGTCAACCAGGAAATTAAAGGCGATATTAAAAAATACACAGAAGCAAATGAAAATGAAAACACGACAGTCCAAACCCTTTTGGATGAAGCAAAGATAGCCCTAAGAAGAAAATACATTGCAATTAAGGCCTATCTCAAGAGGCAAGAAAGGTCCCAAATACACAATCTAAACTTATACCTAAAGAAACTAGAAAAACAGCAACAAATTAAAGCCCAAACCCAGCAGAAAAAAAGGAAATAATAAAAACTAGTGCAGAAATAAACAATACAGAATACAAAAAAAAAAAAAAAAACCAAAAAAACAAAAAAACAATAGGACAGATCAATGAACCTAAGAGCTGATTTTAAGAAAGAACACAATTGATAACTCCCCAGCCAGACCTATCAATTAGAAATGAAAAAGGACTCAGATAAAACCACGAATGAAAGGCAGGAGATCACAACCAACACCATGGAAATACAAACAATTAAAAGAGAATACAATGAAAAATTATATTCAAAAAAATTGGACAATATGGAAGAAATGGAAAAATTCCTAGATACTCACACGCTACCAAAACTCAAAGAGGAGGAAACAGAAACATTGAAAAGGCCCATAACCAGTAAAGAAATTGAATCAGTTATCAGGAAATATTCCAACAAACAAGAGTTCTCGGCCAGATGGCTTTCCAGGGGAACTCTACCAGACATTTATGGCAGAGTCAATACCTATTCTTCTCAAAATATTCAAAAAAAGTAGAAACAGAAGGAAAGCTTCCAGACTCATTCTATGAAACCAGCATTACCTTAATTCCCAAGCCAGACACAGATCCCATTAAAAAGGAGAATTACAGGCCAATATCCCTGACGAACTTGGATGTAAACATTCTCAGCATGATACCAGCAAATCAAATTCAACATTACATTAAAAGAAGTATTCACCATGATCAAGTAGGATTCACTGTATCCTGGGATACAGTGCTGGTTCAAAACTCACAAATCGATCAATATGATACATCACGTTAATAGAAGAAAAATTAAGAACCATATGATCCTGTCAATAGATGCAGAAAAAGTATTTGACAAAATACAGCATCTTTTCTTGACAAAACCTTCAAGAAAGTAAGGATAGTATCCCCTTAACATTAGAAAATCTATATTTGAAAGGCCTGGAGCTAATGTCACCTTCAATCAGGAAAAGCAGAGATTTCCCTACGAAATCAGGAACACAACAGGGAAGTCCACTGTCACCACTGTTGTTCAACAGAGCGTTGGAAGTCCTAGCCTCAGCAGACAACAAAAGGAAATAAAAACATCCAAATTGGCAAGAAAGAAGTAAAACTTTCACTTTTTTCAGTTGACATGAAAGTATAACGTGGAAAACCCTAAAGACTCCACCAAAAAAACTGCTAGCACTGATAAACGAATTCAACAAATTCTCAGGATATAAATTGAATGTACAGAAATCGGTTGCATTTATATACACCAATAATGAAGCAGCAGAAATAGATTATCAATGAATTGATCCCATTTATAATTGCACCAAAAACCATAAGATACCTAGGAATAAACATAACCAAAGAGGTTAAATGTCTGTACACTGAAAACTATAGAAAGCTTATGAAAGAAATTGAAGGAGACACACACAAAAAAAGGAAAAACATTCCATGCTCATGGTTTTTGAAGAACAAATATTGTTAAAATTTAAATACTACACAAAGCAATCTACACATTCAATCTAACCCCTATTAAAATAAAAACAGCATTCTTCACAGAGCTAGAAGAAACAGTCCTAAAATTTGTATGGAACAGGAAAAGATCTTGAAGAGCCAGAATAATGTTGAGAAAGAAAACCAAAGCTGGAGGCATCAAATTCCAGACTTTAAGATGGATTACAAAGTTGTAATCATCAAGACAGTATTGTATTGGCACAAAACAGACACATAGTTCAATGGAATAGAATACAGATCCCAGAAATGGACCCAAAAATATATGAACAACTAATGTTTGACAAAGCAGGAAAGAGTATCCAATGGAAAAAACAGTCTCTTTACCAAATGGTGCTGGGAGAACTGGACATCAACATGCAGAAGAATGAAACTAGAACACTTTTTTGCACAATACACACAAACAAATTCTGAATGGGTGAAAGACCTATATGTGAGACAGGAAACCATCAAAACCCTACAGGAGGACACGGGGAACAACCTGTTTCAGTTCAATCATAGCAACTAGTTGTGACTCATGAGGCAAGGGAAGGAAAAGCAAAAATGAACTTTTTGGACCTCATCAAGAAAACAGCCTCTTCACAGTGAAGGAAACAATCAACAAAATTAGAAGTCAGCCTATGGAATATGAGAAGATATTTTCAAACGACATATCTCATAAAGGGTTAGTATACAATATTTACAAAGAAGTTACCAAACTCGATGCCCAGAAAGTAAATAGCCCAGTTAAGAAATGCGCAGAAGAGGAGCGCCTGGTTGGCTCAGTCAGTTAAGCGTCTGACTTCGGCTCAAGTCACTATCTCACAGTTCATGGGTTTGAGCTTCGCATCAGGCTCTGTGTTGACAGGTCAGAACCTGTCTCTCTCTCTGACCCTCCCCTGCCTGCACTCTGTATGTCTCTCTCTCTCTCTCTCTTTCTCTCAAAAATAAATAAAAGATTAAAAAAATAAGAAAAAAATGGGCAGAAGGGATGAACAGACATTTTACAAAGAAGACACCCAGATGGCTAACAGACACATGAAAAGATGCTCAACATCACTCCTCATTAGGGAATTACAATTCAAAACTATGATGAGTTACCACCTCATACCTGTCAGAATTGCTGAAATTAACAGCTCATGAAACAGCAGATGTTGGAGGATGCAGAGAATGGGGAACTCTCTTAAACTGTTCTTGCGAATGCAAACTGGTGCAGCCACTTTGGAAAACAGTATGGAGTTTCCTCAAGAACTTCAAAATAGAACTATCCTATAACCCAGCAATTGCACCACTACTTTCTACCCAAAGAGTACAGAAAATACAGATTCTTAAAGGCAGATGTACCCCAATATTTAGAGTAGCTTTATGAATAACAATAAAACTATGGAAAGAACCCACACGTCCATTGACTGAT
>NW_024420170.1:178925-251633 GCF_014898765.1 Herpailurus yagouaroundi | reverse complement strand
TATTACTCAGCATAAAAAATCAAATCTTGCCATTCCCAATGACATGGATCAAGCTAGAGTGTATTATACTAAGCAACATAAGTCGGAGAAAGACAAAGACCATATGGATTCATTCATATGTGGAATTTAAGAAACAGTTGAACATACATTAAGAAAGGGAAGCAAATCATTAGGAGACTCTTAATGATAGACAACAAACTGAGGGTTGATAGAAATAGGCGGGGTGCAGGAGGCTAAATGGGTAATGGGTATAACAGAGGGCACCTACTGTAATGAGCACTGAGCGTTATATGTAAGTGATGAATCACTAAATTCTACACCTGAAACCAATTTTACCATATAGGTTAACTAGACTTTAAATTAAAAGTTGAATAATAATAATAAAAAAGTAAATCAATGTATGGTAGAATTCCCCTGGTAACCATATGGCCCTAGAATTTTTTGTTACTGAATTTTTGTTACTGATACACTTTCTTTGCTGGTTATAGGTTTGTTCAAATTTTCTATTTCTTTCCATTTCATTTTTGTAGTTCATATGTTTCTAGGACATTATCATTTTCTTCCAGATTGTCTGATTTGTTGACATATTACTTTTTAGAATATTCTCTTATAGTTGTTTGTATTTCTGTGGTGTTGATTGTGGTCCCTCCTCTTTCATTTGTGTTTGAATTCATTTGGGTTCATTCTCTTTTCTGTTATAGAAGCCTTACTTGGGGTTTATCCATTTTATTATTTTTTTCCAAAGAACCAGCTCCTGGTTTCATTGATCTCTTTTTTTTTAAATATATATATATATATATATATATATATATATATATAAACATATATATATATATATGTTTAAGAGAGGCAGAGACAGAGCTTGAGCAGGGGAGGGGCAGAGAGAGAGGGAGACACAGAATCCGAAGCAGGTTCCAGGTTCTGAGCTCTCAACACAGAGCCCGATGCAGGGCTCGAACTCATGAACTGTGAGCTCGTGACCTGAGCTGAAGACGGACGGTCAACCAACTAAGCCACCCAGGCACTCCTCATTGATCTCTTCTACTAATATTTATTTCTTCTGCTGCTGACTTTGGGCTTCATTTCTTGTTATTACCTATCTCTCTTAAGTGTAAGGTTAGGTTGCATATTTTAGATTTTTCTTCCTTCTTTAGGTAGACCTATAGTGCTATATAATTCCCTCTTATGACCACTTCTGCTGCATCCAAAGGTTTCAGTCCAATGTATTTTCTTTATCATTTTTACCATATATATTT
Organism: Herpailurus yagouaroundi; assembly: GCF_014898765.1. NCBI lineage: Eukaryota > Metazoa > Chordata > Mammalia > Carnivora > Felidae > Herpailurus > Herpailurus yagouaroundi. The sequence goes on along the minus strand of NW_024420170.1, from coordinate 250,377 downwards.
TTAAAATTTCTTTGTAAATTTCCTGATTGACCCATTCATTTTGTAGTACAATGTTCTTTTATTTCCATGTATTTGTGGCCTTACCAAAATTTTCCTTTTGGTTGGTGTCTAGTTTTATAACACTGTGGTCTGAAAATATTCATGACATTATCTCAGTTTTCGTACTTGTTGAGGTCTGATTTGTGAACCAGTATGTAATCTATTTGGGAATGTGCCATGTGCACTTGAAAAGAATGTGTATTTTGCTCCTTTAGATGAAATGTTCTGAATATATCTGTTAAGTCCATCTGCTCCAGTGTGTCATTTGAAACCATTGTTTCTCTTTGATTTTCTGCTTAGATGATCTATCCAATGTTGTAAGTGGGGTGTTAAAGTCCCCTGCTATTATTGTATTATTATCAATAAGTTTCTTTATGTTTGTTATTGTTTTATATATTTGGTTGCCCAACTTTGGTGCATAAATATTTACAATTGTTAGATCTTCTGCTGGATAGAACCTTGTATTATGATTTATGCTCTTCTTTGACTTTTGTTATTGTCTTTGGTTTAAAATCTAGTTTTTCTGATATAAATATTGCTACTCTGGCTTTTTTTGACATCCATTAGCATGATAAACTGTTCTCCATCCCCTCACTTTAAATCTGCAGGTGTCTTTAGGTCTAAACTGAGTCTCTTGTAGGAAGCATATAGATGGGTCTTGGTTTTTTGTTATCCACTTGACAACCTATATGTTTTATTGGAGGATTTAGTTCATTTACAGACTTATTATTGATAAATATGACTTTAGTGCTGTTGCGTTATCTGTAAAGTCATTGTTTCTGTAGATTTTCTCTGTTCCCTTATAGTCTTTGTTGCTTTGGTCTTTCTCTCCCACTCAAAGAGTACCCTTTAATATTTCTTGCAGGGGAGGTTTAGTGGTTATGAACTCCTTAATTTTGTTTCTCTGGAAAATTCTTTATCTGTCCTTATATTCTGAATTATATCTTTGCTCAATGGAGTATTCTAGGCTGAATATTTTACCCATTCATCACGTTGAATATATCATGCCACTCACTTCTGGCCTGCCAAGTTTCTGTGGAGAGATCTACTGCTAACCTTATTTGTCTTCCCCTGTAAGATAGGGATTTCTTTTCCTTTGTTGCTTTTAGGACTTTTTCCTCAACTCTATATTTTGCAAATTTTAATATGATGTCTTGGTTTTTGCCTACTTTCAATGATTTGGATGGGAGTTCTCTGTGCCTCTTTGATTTACATGTCTATCTCCTTTCCCAGATTTAGGATGTTTTCAGCTGTAACTTCCTCAAGTAAACCTTTTGCCCGCTTTTCCTTATTTCCTTCTTCTGGGACTGCTATGATGGGAATGTTATGCTTTATGAAGTTGTTGTGTTCCCTCATTATAATTTTGTGGTCCAATATTTTTCTTTCCATCTTCTTTTCAGCTCCACTATTTTCCAAAATTTTATATTCTATATCAGTTATTCATTCTTTTGCTTCTTTCACACTTGTCTTTACCACCAGTTAGTTTTGCATACCAGTTACAACATCATGTTTTTTTAAATTTCAGCCTGACTAGTTTTTAGTTCTTTCATCTGCAGTAAGGGACTCCCTGGTATCTTCTATGGTTTTGTCAAGCCCAGATAGTATTCTTATGATTGTTGCTTTAAACTCTCGATCAAGTGTATTACTATACATATATTTTCATTAGATCACAGACCATGAGTTTTTCTTGTTCTTTTTTGGGGGATGAATTCCTCCATCTTGGCATTTTGTCTAGGTTTCTGTCTTCCTGTGTGTTTGGAAAGCCTGCTGTGCTTCTTTCTACTTAGAGTAATGGCTTTGTAAAGAAGCAGTCATATACTTCCCAGGGTCTAGCTCTTCAGGAAGTGTCTCTGTTTTTTGCTGTGTGCACTCTGTTGCTGTGTTTTGGCTGCTCTGTCCCTTGGGTCAGTCTTCTGCAGGGTTTCTCCTTGCCTGCATTGGTAGGTGACTGGACCTTGGTCAGAGTGTGGCCAGTTTTAACTAGATGTGCTCTTGCCTGCTTGTGAAAAGTGATCTCATGCTAATTCCACCATAGCTGAAGCTTTGCAGAACTCTGTGGTCAGTAGATATGGTGCATATGGGGGTTTTGTGCTGGTGTTCTGGGGGAGGAGCCCACTGCTCTGGTTCTCAGTCACACTAGCTGGAGAAAAGCAGAGTGCAGAGAGGCGGGGCTTCCTGTAATTGTTTTAGGCTGCCACTGTTCAATCTGTGTTGCTTACTGAAGTTAATTCATGTTGTGAGGTTGGTGAAAGAAATTATGTCATCCCCCTCCCTCATCCCCAGAGCAGGAAGTTCACATCCACTCTGGTAAGGAAGCCCTCCCAGAAGAGCGAACAATTTCCCTTCATGTCTCCCAGGCATCTCTCAGATCCCTGCCTTCACCCTTCCTGTGTCCAGCGATCTGCCTACCCAGTAGCTCAGTGCACCTGCGTTTTCTCCTAGGCAGGCAAGCTGAGTTTTAAAACTCCAAACTTTTGGGATATTGCATGGCATGGACCCGTGCTGGTCCTCTTCTGTTGGGTCTCACCGTGCTGGGACTGGTATAGGTTTGTCCCAGAAGGGCAGTCGCACCAACATGCAGGAGCTGGGAGTCAGGAGTAAAGCACAGCAACAAGCCAGTGTCCAGGTTAGTCCCACTTATCCGGTGTTTCTGTTCTTATGCTTAGGGGCAGGGAAGGTAATGGTGCTCACTGGTGCTTTTGCCCCCTGAGAAGCAATGCTATCTCCCCTAATGTGCTCAAAGAAGGGCGAAACACCTATCCCTTTGCATTCCAGAGGAGCCTCAGATTGCACCTATACTCCTGGGCTTCTTCCTTCCTTCTCCCTTGGAGCATTTCAGAGCTCTCAGGGCTCCACACCAGCCAATGCACAGACTTCTAAAACTCCAGTCTTTAGCCCTACTTGTAAAAACTCATGCAAATCAACCCCTCTCATTTTCATAGTCAATGGTTTTGGGGAAGTGTTTTCCATGTATGCCCTCCTGTGTGCTTCTCTCTCTTGCTCTTGCTCTCATATCTCTCCCTGACCAAGGATCCCTCATCTCCATTGTACCTGAGATCCATTTCTCTCCACATCACATCTCTGCACCTCCTACTTTCAACAATGTGACCTCTTCTGTCTCTCTCATTGTACAGTTTGTTCTGCCAGACCTCAGATCAATTTCTTGGGTATTGAGGATGATTTGATATTTATGTAGCAAGTTGGAGTGAACACAGAAATCTAGGGTAGTCCTAGTATTCCACCATCTTATCTCTTCCCTCTCCTTTTTATTTTTTTATTTTATTTATTTGAGTCCTTTCTCTTTTCTCTTGATGACTCGGGCTAGAGGTTTATGAATTTTGTTTATCAACAAACCAGCTCCTGATTTCATTTATCTATTCTACTGTTTTCTTAATTTATATATCATTTATTTCTATTCTAATCTTTATTATTTCCTTCCTAATGCTGGTTTGGGGTTTGGAATGGTCTTCTTTTTCTAGCTCCTTAGGTGTAAGTTTAAGTTGTTTATTTCAGAATTTTCTTAATTATTGAGACAGGCCTGTATTGCTATAAACTTCCCTCTTAGAACTGCTTTTGCTGAACCCCAAATGTTTCAGATGGTTGTGTTATCATTTTCATTTTTTTCCTATGTACTTTTGGATTCACTCTTTGATTTCTTGGTTAACTTATTCATTGTTTAGCAGCATGTTATTTAACCTCCATGTATTTGTGGTCTTTCTAGATATTTTTGTCTTGTGGTTGATTTCTAGTTTCATAGTGCTATGGTCAGAAAAGATGTATGTATGACTTTGGTCTTTTTGAAGTTGTTGAGAATTGATTTGTGGCTTAAAATGTGATGTCTTTTAGGGGATGTTTGGTGTGTACCTGAAAAGACTGTGTATTCTGCTGTTTTGGGGTAGAATTTTCTAAATATATCTGTTAAATTCGCCTTGTCAAATGTGTCACTCAAGGCCATTGTTTTCTTGTTAATTTTGTTTTGGTTGGAAGATCATTCTATTGATGTCAGTGGGGTATTAACAGCCTCTACTATTATTGTTTTACTATCATTTAGTTTCTTTATGTTTGTTATTAACTGTTTTATGTATCTGGGTTTGCCATGTTGGGTGCTTAAACATTTTCAATTGTTATGTCTTCTTATTAGATTGTCCCCCGTATTATATAGTGTCCTTCTTTGTCTCTTCTTATTAGATTGTCCCCCGTATTAAATAGTGTCTTTCTTTGTCTCTTATTACAATCTTTGTTTTAAAGTCTGTTTTGTCTAATATAAGTATTTCTACTCTGGCTTTCTTTTGAACATCCATTTTCATGATAAATATTTCTCCACCTTCTCACTTTCAATCTGCCCATGTCTTTAGGTCTGAAATGAGTCTTTTGCAAGCAGCATATAAATAGGTCTCATTTTTTACACAGTCACCTTTTTTTTTATTGGAGCATCTAGTCCATTTACATTCAAAGTGACTATTGATAGATATGTATTTATTGCCATTTTATTACTTGTTTTGTGGTTGTTTCTGAAGATTTTTGATCGTTTATTGTCTTTCTCTCTTTCATGGTTTTCTCATTTTCTTTAGTGATATAATTCGATTTCCTTCTCTTTATTTGTTGCATATCTGTTAGTGGTGTTAGATCTGTGGTTACTATTAAATTTGTATTTAACATATTCTTCATATAGCACTCTATTTTAAGTTGATGGTAATTTAAGTTTGAACCCCTCTTTACTCCCTTTCTCCCTACATTTTAGATATTGGCGTTTTGTTTTACATCCTTATATTTTGTGAGTTTCTTGACTGATTTTTTTTCAAAAATATTCATTTTTACTGCTTTTCGGTTTCCGACTTCTATATTGCCCTTTGTCCTCTGCTTTCCACTCAAAGTGTCCCTTTAATATTTCTTTCAGGGCTAGTTTAGTGGTCGTGAATTCCTGTAGTTTTTGTTTGGGAAAATCATTATCTTGCTATACTGAATGATACCCTCGCTGGATAGAGTATTCTTGGCTGCAGATTTTTCCATTTAAGCATTTTGAATAATTATGTCACTCCCTTCACTTTTGCTAAGTTTCTGCTGAAAAATCTGCTGATAGCTTTATGGTGAATCCCCTGGGATATAAATTATTTTGTCTTGCTGTTTAATTTTTTATTGTTACATTTTGCACCTTTAATTACAATGTGTTTTGGTGTGGGGCACCTGGGTGGCTCAATTGGTTGAGCATTTGACTTCAGCTCAGGTCATGATCTCATGGTTTGTGGGTTCAAGCCCCATGTTGGGCTCTGTGCTGACAGCTCAGAGCCTGGAGCCTGCTTCAGATTTTGTGTCTCCCTCTCCTCTGCCTCTCCTTAACTCATGTTCAGTCTCTCTTCATCTCAAAAATAAATAAGTTTTAAAATCTGTGTCTTGGTGTGGATCTGCTTTTGTTGATTTTGTTGGGGTTTCTCTGTGCTCATGGATATGGATATATGTTCACTACTCCAGATTAGGAAAGTTTTCAGCTACTATTTCTTAACTAAAATTTCTGCCCCTTTTTCTCTATTCTTCCTGGATCCCTATGACACTTGATGGAGTAACTGTGTTGTCTAAGTCTAATCTTAGTATGCAGTATTTGTGTCTCATCTGTTTAACTTGATTGTTTGCCATTACTATTTCTTCCAGGTCACTAATATGTTCTGCTTCCTTCAGCCTACTTTATATTCCATGTTATATTTTAAAATTCATTTATTGAGTTTTTCATCTCTGATATGTTACTTTAACCTCATTGTTATGGGTTCTCTGTACTCCACTCTTCTTAAATCCAATAAGTAACTTTTTGATCATTACTTTAAATTATCTATCAGGCATACTACTTATTTCTGTTTTGCTTACATCTTCTGCAGTGATTTTTTTCATATATCACATGCATCTATGGATGGACACTTAGCTACTTCCATAACTTGCTGATTGAAAATAATGCTGCAATGAACACAGTGGTGCATATATCTTTTTGATTTAGTGTTTTTGTTTTCTTTGGGTAAATTCCCTATAGTTAAATTACTGAATCATATGGTAATACTATTTTTTAGTTTTTGAGAAACCTCCATACTAACTTCTACAGTGGTTGTACTAGTTTATGTTCCTACCAACAGTTCACAAGTGTTCTTTTTCTCCACATCCTTGCCAACACTTTTTGTTTCTTATATTTTGGATTTAACATTCTCACAGGTGTGAGGCGATATCTAATTGTGGTTTTGAACAAACACATGAAAAGCAGACCCCATGAAGCATACACCAGAGACACTCCCTGAAGATACTGTATGACCTCTTCTTCATAAAGCCATTACTCTTAGGAACAGGAAAAATAACGGGATTTACTATTACAGAGAAGAATACAAAGACTTAGACAAAAGGCCACGACAGAGGAATTCGTATAAAATGAAAAACAAGATAATGTTGTAACCAGAGATCTAAGTGAAACTGTTATAAATAACATGTCTGATGGAGAATTTAAAGCACCATTCATAAGGATACTTGCTGGGCTTGAAAAAGGAATACATCAGAGAGGTCCTTACCCCAGAGATAAAAGAATTAACAGTCACAAAGGAAAATGCAATAACTGAGATGCAAAACAGGCATGATGCAATCAACACAAGGATGGAAGAAGCAGAGGAATGAATAACTATTGAAAGATAAAATAATGGAAAATAATGAAGCTGAACAACTAATGAACATGCAAACAGACATAAGGATCTCAGTGACTCTGTAAAACGTAATAATATTTGTATCAAGAGTATCCCATTAAAAGAAGAGAGAGAAAGGTGATAGAAAATTAATTTAAGAAAATAGTAGTGAAAACTTCCCAATCCGGAGTAGAAAATAGATCTCCAAATCCAAGATGCACACAGAACTCCCATCCAAATCAACAAAAGCAGCCCAACACCAAGACATATTTTAATTAAAGTTGCAAAATATACCAATAAAGGAAAAGCAGCAAGACAAAGAGTCCCTAAATTACTAGGGTTTAGGGAATACCCATAAGGCTGGGTGCAGATATTTCAACAGAAATTTGGCAATCCAGAAGGGAGTGGCATGATATATTCAACGTGCTTTATGGGAAAAATCTGCAGCTAAGAATACTATATCCAGCAAGACTATAATTCAGAACAGGGGAGATAGTTTCCCAGACCAGCAAAAACTAAAGGAGTTTGTGACAACTAAACCAGCTCTGCAAGAAATATGAAACATTACTTTTTGAGTGCAAAGGAAAGACTAAAAGTGACAAAGACAAGAAGGGAACAGAGAAAATGTCCAGAAATAATAACAAAACAAGTCATAAAATGGCACTAAGGCACCTGGGTGGCTGAGCTGATTAAGTGTCCATCTTTTGGTTTCAGCTCAGGTCATGATCTCATGGTTTGTGAGATCAAGTCCCACATTGGGCTCCATGCTTGGGCTCTATTGGAGCCTGATTAAGATTGTTTCCCCCCCCCCCCCCCGGCCTTCCCCTGTTCATGCTCTAAATGAATAAATAAATAAATAAATAAATAAATAAATACTTTTAAAAATGCCACTAAATACATATCTATCAATAATTACTCTGAATGTAAATGGACTAAAAGCTCAATCAAGACACATTGGGTGTCAGACTGGATACAAAACAAGACAAGTCTGTATGTTCCCACAGAAAAATTATTTTAGACCTAAAGACACCTGTATATTGAAAGTGAAGGTATGGAGAAATATTTGTCAAGCAAATAGATGTCAAAAGAAATCCAGAGTAGCAATACTTATATGAGACAAACCACACTTTAAACCAAAGACCACAACAATAGATTAACAAGATCACTGTATTCTAATTGTAAATATTTATCTTTGCAACATGGGAGCAAACAAATATATGAGACAAATGACAAAGAAAAAAGAAGTCATTGGCAATAATACAATAATAGTAGGGGACTTTAACACTCCACTTACAACAATGGGCAGATCATACATGCAGAAAATTAACAAGGAAACAAGGGCTTTGAATAACACATTGTAGCAAATGAACTTAACAGATATATTCAGAACATTGAATCCTAAAGTATCACAATACATATTCTTTTTAAGTGCACATGGTACATTCTCCAGAATAGATCACATACGAGGTCACAAATCCAGCCTCAATACTACCAAAAGATTGAGATCATACCTTGCACATTTTCTGACCACAATGCTATGAAACTTGAAATCAACCACAAGAAAAAACTTGGAAAGACCACAAATATATGGAGGTTAAACAACATGCAACTAAATGAATGGGTCAAACAATAAATCAAAGAAGAAATTTAAAAATACATGGGAAAAAATGAAAATGAAAATGCAATGGTCCAAAACCTTTGGAATGCAGCAAAAGTAGTGTTAAGAGGAAAGTATATAGCAATACAGGCCTAACCCAAGAAGCAAGAAGAATCTCACACAAACAGCCTACCTAACCTTATACCTAAAGAAGCTAGAGAAAGAACAACACAGAAAAGGACAGAAAAAGAAGGGAAATGATAAATATTAAAGCTGAAATAAATGACATAGAAACAAACGAACAGTAAAAGAACAGATCAATGAAACCAGGAGCTGGTTCTTTAAAAAACTGATAAGCTCCCAGACAGACTCATCAAAAAGAAAATAGAAAGGACACAAATAAATAAAATCACAAATGAGAGAGGAAAAATAACAACCAACATCACAGAAATACAAACAACTATAAGAAACTATTATGAAAAGCTATATGCCAACACATTGGACAACCTGGAAGAAATTGATAAATTCCTAGAAACATATAAACTACCAAAACTGAAATAGGAAGAAATAGAAAATTTGAACAGATGAATAACCTGCAAAGAAATTTAACCAATAATCAAAAATTTCACAACGAGCAAAACTCCAAGGCCATTTGGCTTCACAGGGAAATTCTACTAAAGCTTTAAAGATGAGTTGATACCATTCTTCTCAAACTATTCCAAAAAATAGAAAAGGAAAGAAAACTTCCAAATTAATTCTATGAGGCCATAATTACCCTGATATAAAAGTCAGATAAAGATTACACTAAAAAAGAGAACTACAGGCCAATATCCCTGATAAACATGGATGCAAAAATCCTCAACAAATTATTTGCAAATGGAATCCAACAGTACATTAAAAGAATCATTCATCACGATCAAGTGAGATTTATTCCTGGGCTGCAAGATGTTTCAAAATTTACAAATAAATCAGCACAATACTCCACATTAATAAAAGAAAGGATAAGAATCATAATATCCCTTGAGGTGCCTGGGTGGCTCAGTTCGTTGGGCTTCCAAATCTTCATTTTGGCTCACGTCATGATCTCACAGTTCATGGGATTGAGTCCCATGTCAAGCTCTGCACTGACAGTGTGGAGCCTGCTTGGGATTTTCTCTCTCACCCTCTCTCTGCCCCTCCCCTCCTCAAGCTCTGTCTCAAAACAAAGAAACATTTTTTAAAGGAACCATATGATCCATTCAATAGAAGCTGAAAAAGCATTTCAGAAAGTACATCCATTTACGATAAAAACCCTCAACAAAGTAGGGTTCAAGGTAACATACCTCAACATACTAAAGGCCATATGTGAAACATAGCTAATATCATCCTGAATGCAATGAAACTGAGATTATTTCCTCTATGGTCAGGAACAAGATAGGGATGTCCACTCTTACCACTATTTAATATAGTACTGGAAGTCCTTGCCACAACAATCAAATAACAGAAATTTATAAAGACATCCAAAACAGCAAGGAAGAAGTAAAACTTTCATGTTTTGCAGATGAAATGATACTCTATACAGGAAACCCAAAAGACTCCACCAAAAATTGCTAGAACTGATACATTAAGTTTATAAGAGTTGCAGGATACAAATCAACATACAGAAATCTGTTGCGTTTCTACACACCAATAATGAATCAGCATAAAGAGAAAACAAGTAATCAATAACATTTATAAATCAACCAAAACCATAAGGTACCTAGGAACAACCTCAACCAAAGAGGTTAAAGATCTGCACTCTGAAAACTATAAAAGACTGATCACTGATAAAATAAATTGAAGATGACACAATTAAATGGAGAAACATTCCATGCTCATGTGTTTGAAGAACAAATATTGTTAAAATGTTTATATTGCCCCAATCTACACATTCAATGCAACACCTATCAAATTACTACCAGTATTTTTTCACAGAGCTAGAACAAACAACCCTAACATTTATATGAAGGAACAAAAGACCCTGGATAGCCAAAACAATCTTGAAAAGGAAAAGCAAAGCTGGAAGCAAAAGAGGTCTGGATTTCAAATTATATTACAAAGCTGTTGTGATATTAAAAAAAAGTATGGTATTGGCACAAAAGTTGATATATAGATCAATGGAACAGAACAGAAAACCCATAAATGGACCCACAACCATACAGTCAATTAATCTTTGACAAAGCAGGAAACAATATCTAATGGAAAAAATATAGTCTCCTCCTCAAATGATGTTTGGATACCTGGACAGAAACATGAAAGGAATGAAACTGGCAAAGTTTTTTTACACCATACACAAAGTAAATTCAAAATTGATTAAAAACCTAAATGTGAGACAGGAAATCATGGAAATCCTAGGAGAGAATACATGCAGTAACTTATTTGACATAATCCATAGCAACTTCTTACTAGATATGTTTCCTGATGCAAGGGAAACAAAAGCAAAAATAAAGTATTCATACTTAAGATAAAAATCTCTTGCACAGCAAAGGAAATAATCAACAAAACTAAAAGGTAATCTTTGCAATAGGAGAAGGTATCTGCAAACGACATATCTGATAAAGGGTTAGTATCCAAAATATAAAGAGAATTTATCAAACTTAATACCCCAAAATGAAACAATCCAGTTTAAAATGGGCAGGAGACATGACTAAACATTTATACAAAGAAGACAGACAGATGGCTAATGGACATATGAAAAGATGCTCAACATCACTCATCATCAGGGAAATACAAATAAAAAGTGAAATGATATGTAACTTCACACTTGTCACTATGGCTAAAATAAAAACACAAGAAACAATAGGTGTTGGCTAGGATGTGGGGAAAGGGGAGCCCTCTTACATTATCGATAGGAATGTAAACTAGTGCAGCCACTGTGGAAAACAGTATGAAAGTTTGTCAAAAAGTTAAAAACAGAACTACCCTATGATCCAGCAATTTTACTACTAGGTGTTTACACAATTAATACAAAAATACTGATTCAAAGGGATACATGCACCCCGATGGTTACACCAGCATTATCAACAATAGTCAGATTATGGAAAGAGCCCAAATGTCCATCGACTGATGAATGGATAAAGATGTGGCATACATATATACAGTGTAATATTACTCAGCCATAAAAAAGAATGAAATCTTGCCACTTGCCACAATGTGGATGGAGCTAGAGAGTATCATGTCAAGTGTTATAAACCAGTCAGAAGATAAATACCATATGATTTCACTCATATATGGAATTTTGAGAAACAAAACAATAGAACATATTGGGGAAAAAAGAGGAAAACCAAGAAACAGACTCTTGACTCTAGAGAACATATTGATGGTTACCAGAGGGAAAATAGTTGGGGGGATGGGTAAAATAGGTGACAGGAATTAAGGAGTGCTTTGTTGTGATGAGTACTAGGTGTTGTATGTATGTGTTGAATCACTAAATTCTACACTTGGAACTAATATTACACTGCATGTTAACTAAGCAGAATTTAAGCAAAAACTTCAAAAGTGAAGAATATATAAAGATGAACACCCAAAAAATAAATAATCCCACTAAAAAATGGGCAGAAGCCTTGAGCAGACATTTTTACAAAGGATATATTCAGATGGCAAAAAACACATGAAAAGATGCTCAATATCACTCATCGTCAGGGAAATGCAAATCAAAAGTAAGTTAGATACCACCTCACACTGTCTGCAGGACCAAAATTATACATAAGAAACAATAAGTGGACAATTGAGACAAAGGAACCTGTTTGTACTGTGGGTGGGAATACAAACTGGTGTAGCCACTGTGACAAAAGTGGAGGTTCCTCAAATGTTAAAATAAAATACCCTATAATCCAGTAATATCACTAATGGGCATTTACCTCAAAATTACAAAAACACTAATTCAAGGAAACATATGCATCCCTATATTTACAGAAGCATTATTTACAATATCCTAATTATGGAAGCACCCAAATGTCCATTGATAGATAAATGGATAAATAAGATGTGGTATTTATATAGAATGGAATATTATATAGCTATATACAAGAAACCTTGCTGTTTACAGTGATGTAGATGGAGCTACAGTATAATGCTAAGGGAAATAATTCAGTCAGAGAAAGAAATACCATATGATTTCACTCATATGTGGAATTCATGAAACAAAACAAATGATCAAAGGACAGAGAGAGAGAGATGGCGGGAGAGAGAGAGAGAGAGAGAGAGAGAGAGAGAGATGGTGAAAGAGAGAAAGAGAAGCCAAGAAACAGACTCTTAATTATGGAGAACAAATTGATGGTTACCATAGGGGATGTGGGCAGGGGATGCATGAAATAGTTGATGGGGATTAAGGAGTGCACCTGCGATGACTGTTTTGTGATGTGTGGAATCGTTGAATCACTATATTGTACACCTGAAACTGATATAACAGTGTTTATTAACTGTACTGAAAACATTTTTTAAAAAATTGATCCAATCCATGGAGATTTTTATGTTGATTATTTTATTATCTATTCTAAAATTTCTGTTTGGTTCTTTTTTTTATACTTTCCATTTATTTGCTGAGGTTTTCTCTTTTTGCCATTTGTTTCAAGATACATTATAATTGCTTATTAAAGTATTTTTATAATAGCTGCTTTAAAATCTGTTTCAGGGCACCTGGGTGGCTGGGTTGGTTAAGCCCCTGACTCTTGATTTCAGCTCAGGTCATGATCTCATGGTTCGTGAGTTAAAGCCCTGAGTCGGGCTCTGTGTTGATGGTGCAAAGCCTGCTTGGGATTTATTCTCTCTTCCTCTCTCTCTGCTCTGCTCACAATCTCTCTCTCACTCTGTCAAAACAAATAAACTTAAGAAAACTAAAAATCTGTTTCAGAATATTTCAATGTTTGCTTTATCTCAGTTTTGACCTCTATTAATTGTCTTCTGTCATTCAAGTTGTGATTTCCCTTGATATTTGCATGATTTGTTATTTTCATTGCATTCTTATCATTTTTGATATTATAATAGGCTCTATACTCTATCTAAACTTTGTTTTTTATCACAGAGTCTTCCTTTTGTGATGTAGCTGGACGGTCCCATGGGTATACATGTCAACTTCTGTTGGGATCTCCTGACACCCCCTTTGCAAAAGTGGAGTACTGACTCACACTGCCTCATTGCACATGTGTTAGATGGATTGAAGTTTAGCTCCTTGTCATATCTGCCAATACATTCATGGTGAAGTTGGGTACTGACTCATACCATCTCACTACCTCCATGTGGATGTGGATGCTATATGACCAGTGGACCTCACTAACACCAAGGTGTAGGAAAAGATGAGTACTATCTAGTTCCATCTTGTTCTCTTCATTCAATCTGATTGATGGTGGATAAGGATGCAATTTCAGCTCCTCATTGGCTTTCACTTAAACAAAGAGTGTAGGGAACTGGAGGGGTGACTAGCCCTGCCTTGTCCTGTATTATTCATAGTCCCATTATGGTTGTGTTGATATGGGGGCAGGGTGAGAAGAAGCTATAGAATAGAGGTCACTAACACTATACCTTATACCACCAGATGACTAAGGAAGAATAACATATCATTAAATCTCACTGACACTACACTGACAAGGAAATCAGAATGCCACATCACTTGCTTCTGCTGAGTGGGAATAGAAGATCAGTTCTGTGCTCAGCATCACTTATATTAACTACTCTGACTGGGAAAACTGCCTTCTTAGGGAATCATTGCCTGCTTTTGCCAGATAGGTCATGGAAAATCATCTCTCTAGTTAGTTTTGTCAACAGTACGTTATCAGAGGAATTGGAATATAATCTGCTTCCATACATCAGTGGATAGAAGATCAATTTCCTGCAGTGGATGGAAGATAAATGTCTTGCATTTGAAGCTGTTAACTAACCTTGTTTCCCACCACAAACCACATCCCCTGTTTCTTAGTCTGGCATACTCTGTGCTCCAGCCACCAGATTCTGGCCAGTTTTGCACATATTCTATGACCATGCATCCCTATGTGCCTTTCCTTCATCTATTTTCTGTTTAGATTGAAAATGCCTCAATATTCTACCACTTTCTGAATGTCTTCCTTTTGTTTTCTTACCCTTACAAGTTATCTTTTCCAATATCCCCAGCCATAACAATTCATTACCTCCTTTGGGTCCCTGGTGCTTAATTAGTACCTGTCATAGTATGCATTATAATCCATCTTATACAAGGGAATTAGTAGCATTTATGTCTATCTCCACCACCCATATAATTATAAATTATCACTGTATCTCCAAAATTTATTTTCAATAATGTTTCATTTATACAGCATTTGGGCTTACAGAAAATTACAGCATTTAAAAGATTGCTCTGAAAGTGGCTATAAACGACAAAATCCTTCCACAGTCCCTTTTTGATTTACACTCAGGTCCTGAGCAAAAGGGCTTGAGTATAAAATAAAGCAAAGGTTTAGAGGTGGGGCATGAGCGAGGTGGTTTTACAGAAAAACCTGGTAAGAAACAAGACTTTCTAGGAGATGACTAATTAGGAGACCACAAGTACTTACATAAGTTGGTTCATGTGTTAATAAATTTAATTTTATTTATTTTATTCAATCTTTACAGCTACCCTTTTAAGTGGATGTTATTATTACCTACATATTGTAGGTTGATGGTGTTTTCCTAATCATCTCCAGAGTTCTGGACACATTCACAGGGTCAGTGTTCTGGGGGTTTTGAAGGGATACACAAAGCCACTGTGAGAGATTTTGAGTCTCTAGGATTTTAGTCTGTAGAGGCTTGTGTAAGAGTATTTGTTTCATTTGGGAAGATTTCTTTGGATTGGAGTAAGGCAGCTAAAACCACTTATTTATTTATTAACAAATATTGAGTACCTAGTATGTGTAAGACACTTGAGATGCAAGATAAAAGTTCTTTCTTGAATGGTTTTGTAGTTATATATCATAGTGTGGTAAGGTCCACTGAATACCAGAATCTTAGGCAATAATTTAACACTAGAATCATAGTTTTAGAGAAGAAAGGATATTAGAAATTGTCTTCTCAGGCTTCTCTGTGGTGTTGTGAAGGATAATTCCATTTAAGTATATACCCAAAGGGCCTGAATGAACTGTTTGCCCTCCACTTGTTTGCCCTGTGGGTGGTCTTCTCTTCCCTGTGAACTGATCTTTTAAGCAAAAAAGATCTTATCACATCTTGGTGTGGAGAATTACCTGGGGCACATTATTTGTGGAACATAATGGCATGACAATTAAACATGCCTTCTTTCTTTCAGTGTGTAGGTTGTATATATGTCTGAATATGTACACACCATTATGTCATTCTACAGAGTTTAGAAGTACCTTTTAGTATATGTAGTTTTCTTGTTTCCTTGGAATTACTTTCTTATAATGTAGTATTGGAGAGTTATCCCATCTCCAAAATCTTTGGCCTGGGAAACACCGGGAATTTGGGGATCCACGATATTCTGCCCAATGAGCTACTAAATGGTATGAGGGCTAGGTATTTCTGTCCCTACCTTGGAAGGTATGAAATGTGGAGGCAGCCAGTATTGTCTTGCATCTATCTCCCCTGCTTTCCTACATTTCCAAATAAATTAGTAGCCTTTATTTTACCTGTGATGATTTGATGTATTCTCTTCTCACCCATGTAAGGTGATGAATGATAATGAGGGAGCTAGATTTCCCTGTTTTCAATTGCCGTTTTGTAAAACAGGATACAGGGCTAAAAGTTTTACAGACATTCACTTTTAATCCTCATAAAAGCCCTGTGACTTGACGAAGATGAAATTATGGACACTTTCTTTTCTATATTCCAGATTTCCCATATGAGGATGCAGTTCTATAATCAGAAAAAACAGCAAATACATACAACAATGCTTTCATTTCCCTCTCAACAAAATTATTTTCTCCACAATTTTACCTCATAGCCTGCTTTTTCACACATTGTTCTTATCTCATATGTGGATTTCCATGTCATTAAATATTCTTAGAAAATATGGTTTATACTAGCTCAATAAATCCATATATTAAGGTAAACTAGCTTTATTATCTATTTTGTCATAGGTCATTTAGCATAAATAATGAATCATCCGCACAAAAAAAATGGGACAATTTAAATCACATTTTCAGACTATTTAATAAGCTTGGAAAATGCTCTTGATGTAAATGGAAAAAAGTAAGCTGTAAAGGTATGAAATCTCCAAATCTTGTAAAACATAAGCATGGACTTAATGAGAAAGAAATCAGAACTAACATTTTGCTGAATGGCTAGATGGTAAGATTAAAGTTAGTTTTATCTTTTATTTCACTGAATTTCAGAAATTCTCCACAATGTCAATACATTTCTTTTACATTCAGGAAAGAAAAAAAAAGATCATTTAAAAAGTAATTTACTGGGGGTGATCAGGTAGAAAATATAAAGGAAAGTTTGGATCAAGATGGTGGACTGTACACAAGTTTTTCCTTCACTGCTCTCATATTCCTTAAACTGAAAGAAAATAATTTGTATGTATAAATTCTGTGTATGTGTGTATTAAATATTATTTTTTAAAGGCTTTGTGAGGAATTCCTGTAAGATAGGGAGCAGATTGAATGGCTGTGAAGAAGGCTGACAGGCGAAAAGCAGCCAGAAAGAAGGAGCAAGGGAGCCGGCCAGTCTGGCTCCGGTTTGAGGGAAGAGGTCCGGGAGCGCGTGAGGAAATGAAGGAGAGCCTGAGACTGTGTGGACTGAACGCGGGTGCGCGCACTGACCCACCCTGCTGCTACAGACCGAGCGGAAGGAGGAATGGCAGGGGGCGGGGCCGAAGCGCAGGCGGGCTCAGAGGGGTCGGATTCCTGAAGCAGCAAAAACCCCAGCGCCAGAGCTAGGCCAAGCAAAGCAGCGCTGCGAAGCAGAGGCCGCAGGGACTTGTCAAAGACCCACGGCTGCCTTCGCCTTTGCTGCTGCAGTCAACTCTCTTATTCCTTGCCTACCTTTCCCGTCGTCTCCTCAGTCACCGTTTCGCAGCGGCAACACCATCGATAACAGCTAAGTGGTCAATTCTGGGACTTGGGGTTGGGAATCAGGGCGGGTGCGAGGCGTGGGCAGTACAAGCCAGCCCGCCATCTCCTGCAGCAACCGCCACTGCTGCAGACACTTCTCCCGAGCGGGAAAGGAGAACACTGTCAAAAGGCTCACGCTGTATCAGTGTCCACCGTCAGAGTTAGAGCGTTTTTGTCAAGACTTGGCGAAAGCCTTTTGATTGGGGAAGGGAGGACGCACTGTGAGATCACGAAAACAGATATAATATTGAATAGTGTTGACTTTTGGTCCTCTTAATCGAACAAGTGGCAGCTTTGCTTAAGCCTCCTTAAACCCTGAGCCATGTCGCCCCCAACAGTGCCTCCGATGGGTGTAGATGGCGTGTCCGCATACCTGATGAAGAAAAGGCACACCCACAGGAAGCAGCGACGCAAGCCCACTTTCCTCACGCGTAGGAACATCGTAGGCTGTCGCATTCAACACGGTTGGAAGGAAGGCAACGAGCCGGTGGAGCAGTGGAAGGGCACAGTGCTCGAGCAGGTTTCTGTGAAGCCCACCCTCTACATCATCAAATATGATGGCAAAGATAGTGTATATGGACTAGAGCTGCACCGAGATAAGAGAGTTTTAGCGCTAGAAATCCTTCCTGAAAGAGTGCCAACTCCTCGCATTGATTCTCGTCTGGCAGATTTCCTGATTGGCAAAGCGGTGGGGCATGTGTTTGAGGGTGAGCACGGTACGAAAGATGAATGGAAAGGCATGGTCCTGGCGCGAGCTCCCGTGATGGACACTTGGTTTTACATCACCTACGAGAAAGATCCTGTCCTTTATATGTACACGCTGCTGGATGACTACAAAGATGGTGACCTGCGCATCATTCCAGATTCCAACTACTATTTCCCTACAGCAGAACGGGAGCCTGGAGAAGTGGTCGACAGCCTCGTGGGCAAGCAAGTGGAACATGCCAAAGATGATGGGTCCAAGAGAACCGGCATTTTTATCCATCAAGTGGTGGCCAAACCGTCTGTCTACTTCATCAAGTTTGATGATGATATTCACATTTATGTCTATGGCTTGGTGAAAACTCCCTAAATACATTGTGCTCTTTACAAAAGTCGTAGAACTATTAAATGTAAAACATGTCATGTTCTTGCAATTGTGAATTTTTGAGAAAAGTTTTGGTGTCAGAGATTCAGGAATTTATTACTTGTTACTGATTGTGCCTCCAAATCTTACATTGACTAGTTCCACAGTTTTGTCCCAAGTTTACATTGGTACTTTTGATATTGCCTTGTTCTGTAACTGAAGAGCTAAGTTGGGTGCTAATAGGAAATTGAAAAGTATTCATGACCATTGGAACAATGAAAAACTAAAGAAAAATTAATGGTGTAACTCCACACCAGGTCCTTTCCCCCATTTCCCTCATTTTATTATCTCCCCTCTTTCTTATTCCCAGGTAACAAATGTTAAGAACATGATGTATATCCTTCCACGTTTTCCCATCCACTTGCAGAAAGTTTGTTGTAGTCTTTTCTGTAAAAATGAAAAGCCTCCTCATTTCCCTGTAATTGTTTTTCACATTTGGAATATTCATCGTATCTTTTCTAATCAGTAGCTAGGAATCTTTCTCTGTCCCCCTCTCCCTTTCCCCTCCTCTCCACTCCCTGTTCCCCTCTGCCTTTTTCTCTCTCTCTCCTTCCCTCTAGCAGTTGCATATACAGTATATTTATGTACCAAAAAAATATTCAACCATTCTGTTATTGATAGTCACTTAAATTATTTCCTTTCCTTTTCTCACCATAGCACTGCTGCCATAGATTCTGGTGCTTTTATTTCTACTGGGTAGATTCCCAGAAATGGAATTGCTGGTAAGAGATATATTTAATTTTAAGAGATATTACAAAATTACTATACAAAATGAAAGTGCTCATTCTCCAGTATCCTCTCCATCAAAATCTGCAAATGTAAAAGGTAAAAAATTACGTAGTATTTTTTTAATAGACATACTCGAGGAGGTGTTTTGTTTTGTTTTGTTGACTGTTTGAATTTTTTTCTTTTGTGATTTTCCAGTTCTTATCTTTTGTTTATTTATCTATTGAATCTTTGATCTTTTTCTTATAAGTTTATAGGAATTCTTACTATATTTCTCTATGGTACATATTAATCATGTAGCCCATTTGTATTTTTTTCCATTCTATCATTGATCTTGACTTTATTGATGTTATATTTTACTGTACAGTTGTTGCCGTTGTTGTTTTTAATTTTTAGATAGACTAATATCTCCTTTTCAGCTTTTTGGCTTCTTATCTTTTTCAGATGAATGCCCCCACCCCAAATCATACATATATTCACCTACATTTTTTCTAATTTTTTTATTAATTTTATTAATTTTAGGTTTAACTAAAGCATCTGGAATTTATTTTGTATGTGGTATAAGATAAAGGTCCAACTATACATTTTCTTCACATTGGATTCCTGATTATACTATGATATTTATTAAATAAACTACTCATTTTTGAGTTTGTGAGCCAGTATCCTATTGTTTAACACTAGTGGCTTGACCATAAATTTTGAACTCTGGCAAAGCAAGTTACCTCTCATTATGTTTTTTTTTTCTTTCCCTTTTTTTTTCTTTCATATAACTTGTTCTAGACATTAATTCTTTCTATGAAAATTAAATGCATTCTTTCAAAATTCTGATCTTAGAATTGTGTTACATTTCTGCATTTCTATTTAGAAGATTATTTTAATAATATTAATCCTTAACACTCAAGAGTTTGGGTACATAATTAAAATCTTTTGATTTTGTATTTGTAATGTTCTTCATATGGGTCTATTTTATCTGATTAAACTTACTTCCAAGTATTTTTACAGATTTTGTCACATCTTGACATTTTGACTTGGGTATTTTTTCTTCCTCATTTGTAACTTCTTATTTTTGACAATACAAACTACAGATAACTTTTTTAAAAAATATTTTACCTTATATTTAATCAGCTTATTAAATCCTCTAAATTACACTTTTAAAAATATGTAATATTTTCAACCTTCTGTGTAACAATCATTTCACCTGCAAATACAGATGATTTTATTTATTCAAAATAATATTGAATAATGATTATGACAGATATGCATGTCTTGTGTAATTTTCATAGAATTGTCTTTACTATTCCCTATTAACATGACATTTATTGTTGGTTATTGGTAAATTGTCATTAACCACTAAAATGTTTAAGGAGTTTCTTTATTTCATTTTTTAATTCCTGTTTCATATTAAGGGGCTTACTAAAAAGTGGCCCCTGAAGTTTATCAAATATCTTTCAGCATCCACTGATAAAATCATGATTGTTTTCTCCTTTAATTTGTTGATTTAATGAATTAGAGGAGTAAGTATTTGACGTTGAACCAAACTTGTGTTTCTGAAATAAATCCTACTTGGTCATGTTGTAATAATCATTTGACACATTGCTGGATTTTAGTTACGAATTTTTTATTCAGAATTATTGCATTTACATTTCAAAGTGAAATTGCATTTTTTCTTTTTTACCCTGTCTTTTCAAGTTTTGTTTTTCAAATTGTGCTAACTTTAAAAATGAATTTGTGAGTCTTTTTTTGTGTTCTGAAATAAACAGCCTTAGAATTAGTTTTTCTTTTTATTTAAAAAAGTTTTTATTCAAATTCTAATTGTCCTTTGAAAGTTAGCTAGTACTAAACTGTAAAACAATTTAATTATGGTGCCACTTTTGAAGTTGATCCTTAATCAGCCTTCTTATCTCTCCAATGGTAATTGGCTTATTTAAACTTTCTATTAAAAAAAGAATGTATGGTTTCTATAAAAAACAAAATTTAGAGTTTTCTTTATTATTAACCTTCTTGATTGTATTATTCAGATGCTTTATGTCCTTGCATATTGCATATACGTATGCATATTTCCTAAATATGTTCAATTTTGAAAACATTATAATAAATCAGCTATAGTGGTGTTTTAAATTCTCTTTGTATTTTATTTATTTTGAAAAATTAAGACATAATATGGAGAGTATGTAAAATATAACATTTGTTTACTGTTGCCCCAAATCAACAATGTCCATATTAAATAATTAAAATATTAACAATTTAGTATACTTACTTTAGATATAGATTTATATTCTTTAAAAAAAAAAAGTCAGAACATTACATATAATATATCCCTTTCCCAGAAAATTTCCTCACTCTGCTGAGGCAAACACTAACATGAATTTGGTGTGAATCTTGTCGGTCTTACATATTTACCTCAAATATAACCAGTCATAATTGATAATAGTATTGGTTTTTGTGCTTTTCTAAATTTTGACATGAATGGTAAACTTTAAATCATGTGGAATTTATTTTGTATATTTATTGTAGAAATAATGTTTTTTTTCTAATTGGAAGATTGATTGCAACAACAAAACAAGCAATAACACCAACCATAGAATACTTTGTTACTGCTCTAGGTATTTTTACGCTTTTGACACTCAGGAATGCTTGACCCTAGCTACAACACTAGCTATTGACTAAGAAAGACAAAATTTAAGTTCTCATGAAGACTGTATCTTGGCTATAACTGAGGCAGATATCCACCACCACCCATGACTTCAAGACCAGAACAAGGCTTTACATTTTCCCATGATAATATTATGGGGTTACCCCACATTCTGACACTCAGAGAAAGGCTGGTGTTAATCTAGGCACTGTTTTAAGACTTTGGGACACAGCAGTGGACAAAAACAAAAGCCTTCTTTTCTTAACACATGATGGTTTTTTATTCTTTAAGTAGCCTTCAGTCCAATAACAAAGATATAAGGTAGGTATAAAATAATTAAAAATGTGATAAATGTGTAAATGTTTTGGTGATAACTAAAAGGTTAGAGGGATGCACATGTTAGGTGAAAATACAAATGTATAGGGGCACCTGGGTGGCGCAGTCGGTTAAGCGTTCGACTTCAGCCAGGTCACGATCTCGCGGTCCGTGAGTTCGAGCCCCGCGTCGGGCTCTGGGCTGATGGCTTGGAGCCTGGAGCCTGTTTCTGATTCTGTGTCTCCCTCTCTCTCTGCCCCTCCCCCGTTCATGCTTTGTCTCTCTCTGTCCCAAAAATAAAAAAAGAAAAAAAAAAGAACAACAAAAAAAAAGAAAATACAAATGTATATACTTTTTAGATATATAATAATAATGCTTCTTAGTCCCTGCTTTCTTGCTAAGCCTCAAGTCCTGAACCAAACATTATACTGTTTCATGATAGAGGCTCAGCCCTGGCCTAGGACCTGAGCATAGAACAGTGAAAAATCTATACAAAGTCTATGCTGCTTTAGAGCATATATCCTAGTGGGGGAAGGAAGAGCGTCACCACCACCCTTAGGCCATGTATTATTTTACAGTGATTTGGGGATATCCCAAAGCTTGTTAATCTTAGGAAGGATTCAGCATATTTCTGTTTTAGAGGTTAAGTATACAGCAGTGAGCAAAGTATGAAAGTATGTCTTAGTGGAAGGAAGATAGAAAAAAATCAATGTACTGTGTTTACCTACTATGCTTTTACCACCTAATTTTCTGTGTTCCTAGACTAGAATCAAGTTTTGGATTGTTCCATGGTAATATTATTGATATCACACTTGCTTACTTGGAGTCAGAGGGAGGCTCAGCCTTGACCAGGCAGTGAAGAAAACTGTCAGTCTCTTTCTCTTCCAACTTACATTCTGTTGGGTAGAGAGTCGCCCCTATTCTTTGGGCCACCAGTCTAGAATCAGGCCTTATATTGTTCCATAGTGATATTGGAAATCTCTCATATCTTGGTGCTAAATCAGAGGCAAGACTGGAAATGATTATGACACTGTTTTAGGAAGGGGAAAAAAGCAGGAACAAAGTCCTTGTTCCCATACCCCTTACAGTTTACACCATGCTGGGTGGACCCAAATTCTTACTTTTTTTTTCCTAACATACTTTATACATACATCAGGCCATGATGATTCTTTGAAAAAAAGTAAAGCAGGGTAAGTAGAGTCTTGGACATACCACCTTATTAGGTGAATAGAGAAGTTTTCTCAGAACAGATGACATTTCAGTAATACTTGAATAAAGTTAGGGTAAAAACCACAGGTGTTAATGCCTTGAGACAAAATGTGCCTGGAGGTAGTAGCCTAGTGTGTTCACTATGGGAAGTGAGGAAGGAAGAAGGAGAATGGAAGGAAATGAGATCAGAGAGGTTGCCAGGGACCATATCCACGTACAATATTTTGGACCAAGGAACTTGGATTTCAATCTGAGGGAAATGGGAAGTTACCAGTTTTAAGCAAAAAGGTGACAGTTGTCTTTATATCACTCATTGAATAATATGATTTGAAATACCTCCATCATCTAGTAAGATCTTACTTGGCCTTGGGTATTTTTTCTTCTCAAAATCTCTAGAAAATTCATCACCGCCAATATATCCAGGGCCTGAGTATGCCAGCTTACTAACTCTGGTTCTTGGCTTTCTTCAGACAAGGAGGATGAAGAGAGATAATGTCAAAGTGAGTACTCATGTTTCCATAGTTCCAGATTTCCAGAACTCTTGAATGATGTCATGAAAATGTCAGCGACTAGAGTAAAGGATCATAGCTGGGAGGTTATAGCAACAATTCAGACAGGAGCTTGTGAATTAATAATTTCAGAAATTAATATTAAGAGACATGTGAAGAGAATTAATATCATGGCTGATTATCTGTGTAAGGAAAGACCTCCAGGATTATGAATTATCTGTAGAAATCAGAGAGTTAATGTGTGGGAACTGGGACGTTTTGAGAGAGTGATTTTAAAGGGAAAGAATACAAATAAAAGCTATAGTAAATATAGGTGTAAAGTTATCTTTTTTTTTTTTTACTTTTATTTTAGTATGTACCATAACAAGCTTGAAACAAGTGAATGAGATGGAAAAGGTCTACATTGTCTGTTGTTTGGACAAAATCTCTTTTATAAAGAAAAAAGTTATCACTAAATTGGCTGATTATATTACTGAATATTCCAAATATGTTTATGAATTTACCCATGACTACCCAAGCTATGTTCAAAGTTTTTGAAAATGGAAAAACTCAATGTTCATTTCTTCACACAATTTCCACAACCATCCTTCATTCCCTCATTAAGCACTCATATCAGAAAGGATATAAACTTGTTTTTAAAGACATATTCTAGATAATCCCAAAAGAAAGATACATAGGAGTTTTTCATAAATCAGGCTTTCTACTCTTGTTACTTTAATTCATACTTGTTTATTTTATAATTTATTTATTCATAGGATGAAGCAAAATATACAAGACATTTTTCTAGAGGCTGAAATACCAAGATAAATAACACATAATATTTTATGCTTTATGTAGCCTTAAAACCAATGACAAAGATATAGGTGGGTATAATACTCTATAAAACAAGGTAAAAATAATGTGACAAGTATCATTAAATGGCGAGAAGGGTGTATTTGTACTATATGAATTCAGATGAGAGAGGTACAGAGAGAGACAGAAACAGATGGAGACAGAAGGACATCATCCCATTGAAGTTGACCTTCATTATGCAAAGCAAATATAGTATTCAGGGTTCTCCAGAGGAAAAAGACCTATAGGATTCATTCATTCATTCATTCATTGTGGGAATTCCCTCATGCAATTATGGAAGTCAAGAAGTCCCATGGTTTATTTCTTGGTTAGAAGAGGTCCAGATCCTTCACTTACCCTTCACCTTAGAAAGGATATCTTGACATGTTTCATACCACTGGACTCATAGAAATGTAATGAATGTAGAAGTCCCCTGAAGCTTAGCTGTATTTATTTCTCACCTTGTGACATGCAAATGCCTTACCAATAAGTCTAGAGAAGTTACTATTTCTCATCACTATCAGTGCAATATTTTGTGGAAGGAAGGTGATTAAGGTCTTTGTGGGGAAAAAATGACATAGGGCTGGAGAGTTGATATACTCCTAAGGCAGGATAATGAAGGTGTATTGCTGGCCTTGCCAGCTGAAAGCAGATTACATCTGGTGGATCTTATGGACAAGGATGGTGGAGAAGGCATTCACAAGATGAATAGCTGCATACCAGATATCAGGGAATGTGTTAATTTGCCCAAGCAATGAAACCACAACCTGGTAAACCAGCTTCAATTGGAGTCACCACCTGTTTAAGCTATTGATAATTCACTGACATTTTCAAGGTCTATCTGTCTTCTGCACTGGCCAAATGAGAGAGTTGAATTGGGATGTGGTGAGAATCACTACTTCTACATTTTTCAAGTCCCTGTTGGTGCCACTAATCTTTGCAATCCGTCTAAGAATGCAGTATTCCTTTTAATTTACTAGTTTCCTAGGTAGAGGCAATTCTAATGTTTCCCCCTTAGCTTTTCTCACCTTTATATTTCTCATTCCATAGGTCAGGGAGCTCATGTGGGGATTCTGCCAACTGCTAACAATGCCTACTCCAATTATGCATTCTGGAACTGGGAAAGTAACCATGAGATGAGTTTAGGGATGCACTGGGACCTCTGTGAGACAGAAATGGACTAAAAGTCTATTGGTCTCCTGACCTCTATAAGCTCCTACTCTGACTGGAGGGCTACAGTGATGTTTTGGGTCTCCTAGAATCAGTGATGGTTCAGAGCCAGTGTTCAGTAGCCCTCAAAAGTTTGGATTAGTTCTTTTCTTCAATGTACAGTTACCCTGGAAAAAGAGGAGGGGTCCTTTTGAGGAGGAAGTCCTTTTGGGTAAGATTAACAGTATACATTATCCATACTTGATTGGGGTTCTTTAATAAGGGAACCTGGCCTCCCCTTATTTCAAGAAGTTCTGGGTATGTTAACAGGCTCGATTCTGAAAATTGATTGAGAACCCGTGACTTTGTTTTTATGATTCAAGTTATACTTTTTTTTCACTTAACTAGAACTTTTCTGTTTATACAGACAAGTAAGAATGTAGTAGGCTTCCCATTTAATTCACTTCCAGGAACATCATAATTAACTAACCAATGCCAATGCATGAGCCAGACTATTTTGATTATTGCTTTGACTCTGCTATCCATTATGGTAGTCACATCTGCCTTGCTTTCGGTGGTTGAGTGGCACCATTTGGCTCCTGACACCCCAATCCAGTTACTTCAATTTCATTTATGTTTTCCAATTGAGTGGATGTGTTTTCTACTCTAAGTTCAGGTGTACAGAGAAGAGGGATCACAAAGTTCTTCAAGGGTGCTGGGGCTCCCCTCACAGATTTATTTCTCAAAGTATTGGAGAAAGGTATGACTTTTGGACTCTATGTGAGTAGGTCTTAAATCACAAATCCACTCTAACATTCCAATTGCCTATGAATCTGAATCCCTTTCTCTACATTAAATGAAGAGAGGTTGCCCATTTTCAATCAACCCATGGTGAGCTTTCTTGGTCCATGTTTCAGCCAAGCAATAAAACTGTTAAAGATCTTTTTAACTCTCTAAGCTTCAGCATCAAATACTGACTCTTTTCTTAATAAGCCCATTTCAATACATTTGGCCTGATCCAACTTTACCTTCCTTGTACCATTATCCCACACCCACAGTATCCATTCCCAAATGCATGCTCAGAATTTCCCCTTGTATAAATGATAAAATGGAAGTGGTTCACTTGGAATATACCACATTTTCTCATGGGTCACAATCTATACTTCACTTTCAGGAGCTTACTGGCACTTGAATCTAGTTGTGGGTTTAGAAGAAATAGGAGGTAGTGGAGGAAATAGGAGTAAAATAAGTATAGTCATGCATGGCAACTAACTGAAGGGAGATCATTATTATTTTCTCAGCCAATTCAGGGCTAATCCCCTCAGACAGAGGTGGAAATGCTGACAGCAATGTTGGTGGGGAGGCAAATATCACTTGGGGTGGGGATGCACCTGCCACTGGGGGTCAACAGGTGACTTCCACTGAAGTTATTGAGACCATTTGTGCTAGAGGTAGGAAGGCCACTTCTGCTTGGAAAGAAAGACCTCTTCCACTGGCAATAAAAATTCATCAGGATTTAGGAGCACAGTGTTCCCAACTTCATCAGGATCTCCACATACATTATTATCCTAATCTACAGGATCTCATTATTTTCTAATATATGCCCACATTGTAACAGTAGACACCTTGCAAAGCTGGGAGTTCAAATTGCATTGTAATTCAGCGAAAGCAGAATTAGATTCTGCATATGATTATCCCAATTTCATTCCTGTGGCTATAGGACATAAGAGATTCAGAGTACTCAGAATAGATGTTAGCTAATTTTGCACCTCTTGAGGTGATATTCAAATTTCTGAGCTCATTCTTCTCTCTCATACATCATCCAGCAATGTTGGGAGCAATCAGTTTTCTAAAAATGTGACAAAGTGTCATATACAGAGTTACTTAGCCTCTGGCTTCATATTAGTGATTGATTAGAAGTATCCAATGTAGATATTTTACATATCTCTGCAAACAGATTATGCCATGGAATAAGAATACTCTACAATAGGAAATAAAGTCACTAAGTTAGTTAGTTAGTTAGTTGGTTTTTGCTTTAATTCCACTTAGTTAACATACATTGATATATTTAGTTTCCAGGGTACAATTTAGTGATTCAACAATCCCATACACCACCCTGTGCTTCTCAAGATAAGTGCACTCCTTAATCCCCATCACATATTTAACCCATCCCTCCCCCCATCCACTTCCCCTCTGGTAGCCATCAGATTGTTCTGTATAATTAAGAGTCTATTTCTTTGTCTCTTTAGTATTTTCCCTTTGTGTATTTGTTTGGTTTCCTAAACTCCACATATGAGTGAAATCATATGGTGTTTGTGTTTCTCTAACTGATTTATTGCTTTAGCATTATACTCTCTACATGCATCCATGTCATTCCAAATGGCAAGATTTTATTCCTTTTTCTTTTGATGAAACCCCAATAGCTGATTTTTGTTTTTGTTTCCCTTGCCTACAGAGAAATATATAGAAAAAAATTGCTACAGCTGATGTCAAAGAAGTTACTGCCTGTGTTCTCTTCCAGAATCTTATGGTTTCAGGACTCACATTTAGGTCTTTAGCTCATTTTTAGTTTATTTTTGTGTATGGTATAAGAAAATGGTCCAGTTTCATACGTTTGCTCATAGCTGTCCAGTTTTCCAATTATTTGTTGAAGAGACTGTCTTTTTTTCCATTGGATATTCTTATCTGCTTTATCAAAGATTAATTGACCATATAAATGTGGGTTTATTTTGGGGTTTTCCTATTATTTTCTGTTGAACTATGTATCTTTTTTGTGCCAATACCATACTGTTTTGATCACTACTGCTTTGTAATGTAACTTGAAGTCTGGAATTGTGATGCTTCAAGCTATGCTTTGCTTTAAGGAGGTTGATTTGGCTTTTGGGGGTCTTTTGTAGTTCCATCCAAATTTTAGGATTGTTTGTTCTAACTGTGAAAAAAATGTTGTTGGTATTTTGATAGGGATTTTATTAAGCGTGTAGATTGCTTTGGGTAGTATAAATATTTTAACAATATTTGTTCTTCCAATCCATGAGCATGGGATGTATTTCTTCAATTTCTTTCAACAGTGTTTTACAGTTTTCAGAGTACAGGTCTTCTACCTCTTTGGGTATATTCCAAGGTATCTCATTGTTTTGGGGTCAATTGTAAATAAGACTGTTTTTTTACTTTTCTATTTCTGCTGCTTCATTATTGGTGATACAAATGCAACAGACTTCTGTACATTGATTTTGTATCCTGCAAATTTACTGAATCCATTCTAGTAATTTCTTGGTAGAGATTTTTGAGTTTTCTATTTACAATATTCTGTCATCAACAGTGAGGCTTCTCCTTCTTAGTTACAGATTTGGATGCCTTTTAATTTTTTGTTTTGTTTTGTTTTGCTTTTGTTGTCTGATTGCTGTGGCTAAGAGTTCTAGCACTATGCCAAGTAAAAGTAATTAGAGTGGACATCCTTGTCTTGTTTCTGACCTTAGGGAAAAATCTCTAAGTTTTTCCCCATTAAGGATGATTCCAGCTACATTGTTTTTCATATATGGCTTTTATTATGTTGAAGTGCATTCCCTCTAAATATACTTTAATGAGGGGCTATTATAATGAATGGATATTGTTCTTTGCCAAATGTTTTTTCTGTGTCTATTGAAATGATGATATGGTTCTTATACTTTCTCTTATTGATGTGATGTATCACTTTGATTGATTTGCAAGTATTGAACCACACTTGCAACCCAGGAATAATTCCCATTTGATCATGGAGAATGACTTTTAATGGATTGTTGGATTCTTCATGCTAGTACTTTGTTGAAGAATTTTGCATCTATGTTCGTCAGAGATATTGGCCTGTAGTTCTCTTTTGTTGTAGTGTCTTAGTCCAGTTTTGTTATCAGGGTAGTGCTGTCCTCATAGAATTAATTTGGAAGTTTTCCTTATTTTTCTATTTTTGGAATAGTTTGAGAAGAACAGGTGTTAACTCTTTAATTTTTGGCAGAATATTCTTTCAAAGCAATCTAGTCCTGGACTTTTGTTTGTTGGAAGTTTTTCCTTTTTCTTTCTTTCCTTTTTTTTTTTTTTTGTTTCATTGGGAGTTTCTTGATTACTGATTCAATTTATTTGATGGTTATCACTCTGTTCAGATTTTCTATATATTACTATTTATGTCTTGGTAGTTTATATGTTCCTTAAAATTTATTCATTTCTTCTAAGTTGTCCAATTTGTTGGCATATATTTTTTCATAACATTCTCCTACAATTGTTTGTATTTTTGTGGTGGTGCTAGCTGCTATTTCTACTCTCTAATTTCTTTTTTTTTTTTTTTTGTAATTTCTCTTTATTTTTTGTTGTTTGTTTTTTAATGAGTCTGGCTAGATGTTTATGAACTGGTGCAGCCACTCTGAAAAACAGTATGGAAGTTCCTCAAAATGTTAAAAATAGAACTACCCTATGATCCATCAATTGTACTACTGGGTATTTACCCATGAATACAAAAATATTAATTGAAAAGAATACATTCAGGGCACCTGGGTGGCTCAGTCAGTTGAGCATCCAACTTCTGCTCAGGTCATGATCTCACAATTCGTGGGTTCAAGCCCCATGTTGGGCTCTATGCTAACAGCAGAGCCTGGAGCCTGCATTGGATTCTGTGTCTTCCTCCCTTTCTGCCCCTCCCCCACTCATGATCTTTCCTTCTCTCAAAAGTAAACATAAAATAATTAATGAAAAGAAAAGGATACATGAATCTCAGTGTTTATATCAGCCAATAGCTAAATTATGGAAACAGCCCAAATGTCTATCAACTGATGAATGCATAAAGATGTGGTTTATATAATCTATTATCTATATCTAATCTATACCTATATCTAGATATCATCTATCTATATAATATAATTGAACATTACTCAGCCATAAAAAATGAAATCTTGCCATTTGCAATGACATGGATGGAGTTAGAGAGCCTTATGCAAAGTGAAATAAGCCTGTCAGAGAAAGATATCTACCATATGATTTCAGTCATATGTGCAATTTGATAAATAATACCAAGGTGTTTAGGGATAAAAAGAGCAAGAGACAAACCAACAAATAAATGCTTATATATAGAGAACAATTGATGGTTACCAGGAAGCAGGTGGGTGGGGGGATTATTAAATAGGTGATGGAGATTAAAAAGTGCACTCGTGATGAGCAATGGGTGTTGTATGGAAGTGTTGAATCACTAAATTGTACACCTGAAGTGGTATTACACTGTATGTTAACTAACTGGAATTTACATTAAAACTTAAAAAAAGTTTATTTTTTCCTATATAAGTATTGCTAGTCTGGCTTTCTTTCAACATTGATTTGTATAACATATGTTTCTCTATCCCCCAGCTTTCCATATGTGGGTTTCATTAGGTATATAATGATTCTCTTGTAGGCAGCACATAGATGGATCTTGATTTTTATCCATTTTGTCATCCTATGTCTTTTGATTGGAGTGGTTAATATATTTACATTCAAAATGATTATTTTGTCCATTCTGAAAGTCTATGCCTTTTGATTGAAGCATTTAGTACATTTACACTTAGAGTGATTATTGATAGATATGAATTTAGTGCCATTTTATTGCCTATAAAGTCGTTTTTTTCTGAAGATGGCCTCTGTTCCTTTCTAGTGTTTGTCTCTTTTGGTCTTTCTTTCCCACTCAAAGAGCTCTCTTTATTATTTCTTGCAGGGCTGGTTTAGTGATCATAAACTCCTTTAGTTTATGTCTGGGAAACTCTTTATCTCTCTTTTTATTCTGAATGGCATCCTTGCTGGATAAAGTATTGTTGGCTGCATTTTCCCATTCAACATGTTGACTGTATCATGCCACTCCCTGCTGGTTGGCCAAGTTTCTGTGGATAGGTTTGCTGCTAAACATTGTTTGTCTTCACTTGTAAGTTATAGATTTATTTTCCCTTCTGTTTTTAGGATTTTTTCCTTATCTCTGTATTTTGCAAATTTTACTAAAATATGCCTTAGTGTTGACCTGCTTTTGTTGATTTTGATGGGAGTTCCGTGTGCCTCCTGGAGTTGGATGTCTGTTTCCTTCCTTAAATTAGGGAAGTTTTCATCTATAATTTGCTCAAATAAATCTTTTTCACCCTTTCTCCTCTATTCTTCTTTTGGGAACTTCTACAAAAAGATTGTCATTACACTTTAAGGAATCACTGAGTTCCCTAATTCTACATTTGTGATTCATTTTTTCTTTCCCTCTTCTTTTCTGCTTCATTAGTTTCCATAAATTTTAACTTCTATATCACTTATTCATTCCTTTGCTTCTTCTATCCTTGTGGTCATTTCATTTAGTTGGTTTCACATCTTGTAGTATATTTTATTTCAGCCTGACTAGTTTTTAGGTGTTTTATCTCCATGGTAAGGGACTCCCTGGAGTCTTTTATGCTTTTCTGAAGCCCAGCTAGTATCCTTATGACTGATGCTTTAAATTCTGGATCAGGGCATTTTACTTAAATCTCTTTGAATTAGATCCATGGACATAAAGTTTTCTTGCTTTTCTTTGGGGATGAAATCCTCTGTCTTGGCGTTTTGTCTAGGTCTCTGTATTCTTCTCTGTGTTATGAAAGCCTGTTGTGTTTCCTGCTCCTGACAGTAATGACTTTATCAAGAAAAGGTCATATAATGTCTAGGGCCTGGAGATTCAGAAAGCGTCTCTGGTCTGTGCTGCATGCACTCTCCTGTGTTTTGGCTGCTCTATCCCTCAGACCAGTAATCTGAAGAGATTCTCTTTGCTTGCAGAGAGGAGTGTTGGAGCCTTGGTCAGAGTGTAGTGAGTTTTAACTAAGTGTGCTCTGGTACACTGTTAAAAGAGACCTGATGACATTTCCACTAGAATTGAAGCTTTGTAGAACTTTATTGTCAGTTGACATGTGGTGCATGTGGGGGTTTGTACTGTTCTTCTGGGGAAGAGGCCCACTACACTGTTCCTGCACACTTGCATGGAGAAAAGCAGTACCAGCAGAGTGTAGGGGAGCAGAACTTGGTGTAAGTACCTTAGGCAGCCAGTGTTGGTACTTTGCTGTTTACTGAAGTTCACTTATACAGAGGGGCAGGAAAGTGAAATGGCACCACCCTCTTCCTTTGTCCCTGTACTGGGGAGTCTGTGCTTGCTGGTCTCAGGAAAACACTTTCAGTTGGCAAATAATTTCCCCTTTATTTATCATAGGTATTTTTTGGATTGCTGATTTCACACTCTCTGTCTCTGGGTTGCTTGCCTGCCTGGAACACTGCACCTTGGGCTCTACCCTAGTCTGCTGACTTGTAAAATTCCAAACTTGAGGGACCTAGTGTGGCCTGTACCTGTGCTGGTCTTCTGGGAAAGGGTCTCACTGTGCTGGGACTGATACAGGTTAGACACAGAAGAGCAGTTGCACCACAGCATAGGAGTGTGTGATTTGGAGCAAACAGGCTAAACAGCCCATGTCTCAGTTATCTCCCTTTAGCATGTATACCTGCACCTATGCTGAGGAGCAGAGGAGGCAAATGGCACCCACTGGTTCTTTTGTTGCTTGAGAGGAAATGCCACCTTTCACAGATTTACTCCAAAAAGAATAATCTCTTCCTGTACTATGTAGGTGATCCTCTGATTGTCAGTCTCCCAGGACAATTCTACTGATTCCAATCCATGAGTAGGGCAGTGTCCTCAGTTCTCTATCCCAGACAAGCCCAGAGACCTCTGAAATTCATCTTTGAGACCCACTGGTTGCAGAAACTCTTGAAATTCGGCTTCTCTCATTTTCCCACACAATGGCTTTGGAGAAGAGTTCTTTTTGTGCTTATACCTGTGTGCTCCACTCTGTCTCACCTTTCTCCATGACCAGGTCTCCCTTCCCTCAGCAGTGCCCATGATTCATCCTCCCCCAAATCATGTGCCCACACTTCCTACCTTCCTTGAAGTGATCTTTTGTCTCCCTCTACTTGTGAATTTTGTTCTATCCATTCTAAGGCCAATTTCTTGAGTAATCAGAATGATTTGATAGCTATCCAGCTGTTCTCAAGGGATGAGGCAAGCCTATGGTCCTCCTACTACTCCACCATCTCAGCTCCCCACTGTTCATTTCGTTTAAATGTCTGATTTTATGCTGATTTTATGTAACATATTGTTTTGATTGATATAGCTTTGTAGTATTTTTTGCATTCAGGAAGTGTGATGCCTCTGGCTTTGCTCATTCACAAGACTGTTTTGGCTCTTTTGGGTTCTTTGAAGTTCCATGAATTTTAAGATGATTTTTCTTTTTCTGCAAAAAAGTCATTCAGATTTTGTTTTGTACAAGTATTTTACATCCTTGGTTAATTTAATTGCTTAGTATGTTATTCTTTTTCATGCTATTTTAAATAGAATTATTTTTTTTATAATTTCCTTTTTGTATTGTTAATTGTTTAAGTAGAGAAATGCAACTGATTTTTGCATGTTGACTAATTATCCTGCTACTTTGCTCAATTTATTTATTTATTAGTTATTACTTTTTTACAATACATTTAGTATTTTCTACAGATAAGATCATATCATTGACAAGGATAATTTTATCTCTTACTTTCTAATTTGGATGCCTTTCATTTCTTTTTCTTGCCTAATTTCTCCTACTTGAACTTCTAGTACTATATTGAACAGAAATGCTGAAAATAGACATCCTTGTTGTGTTCCTGATCTTAGAAAATAGCTTTCTTTTTCATATGATGTTCCTGTTGGTTTTACCATATATGCCTTTATTATGTTCAGGTAGTTTCATTCCAAATCCAATTTGTTCAATATTTTTTTTATCATGAAAGGTTGTTATATTTGGTCAAGCACTTTTTCTGCAATTTGAGGAGATTATATGTTTTTTCCTCTATTCTGTTAATGTGGTATATTACATTGATTTTCATATATTGAACCATCTTTTAATTCCAGGAATAATTCTTATTTTGTCATGGTCATGGTGTATAATTCTTTTCATATGCTGCTGAATTTGATTTTCCAACATTTTGTTTAGGAGTTTTGTTTCACAGTTCATAAGGGATATTGGTCTATCGATTTTTATTTTGTTTTGTTTTGCTTTTGTATTTTTTCCTTTTTTAAATTTTGGTTAATATGACTGGGTTAGGTATCAGTGTAATAAACGCTTTATATAATGAGTTATAAAGTGTTTCCTATTCTTCAATTTTTGGAAAAGTTTGAGAAGGATTGTTATTCCTCCTTAAACATTTGATAGAATCCATTCAAGTAAGCCATCTGGTCTAGGTTTTTTTTTTTTTTATTCTGGGGAGACTTTTTGTTACTAATTCAATCTTTATGCTAGTTTAGTTCTTTTCAGATATTACAATTTTTGTGATTTAGTCTTGGTAGGGTTTTTTTTCTCCTAGGAATTTGTGTATTTATTTAGGCCATCCAGTTGTTAGTGTACAATAATTCATAGTACTCTCTCATAATCATTTTTAAAGCTGTGGAATTGGTATAAATGTCATTGTTTTCATTCTTGATTTTACTAATATGAGTCTTATTTTGATCTTGATTCTTCTAATATTTTCTTTTGTTCATCTTTAAAAAAACAACTTGTCTCTTTAAATTTTTCTATTGATTTTATATTTTATATTTCATTAATTTCTGCTCTAATATTTATTTACTTTCTTATGTTATCTTTAAGTTTACTTGGTTTTCCTTTTGTATTTCTTTAAGTGGTAAGTTTTTTTTTTTTAATTTGAGATCTTTCTTTTTATAACATAAGCTGAAAATTTTCTTCCTTAGCACTGTTTTCATGGTGTCCCATAAGGTTTAGTATGTTCTGTCTTCATATTTGTTTCGAAGAAATTTCTAATTATTTTGTGTTTTCTTTTGTTTTTTGAGAGAGAGCCAGAGTGCAATCAGGGGAGGTGAAGAGGAAGAGAAGAGGGAGAGAGATAATTTTAAGCAGGTTACATGCCCAGCATGGAATCCAATATGGGGCTTGAACTCATGACCATAACATCATGACCTGAGCCAAAATCAAGAGTTGGACCACTTAATCAACTGAGTCACTCAGGTGCCCCACTTTGTGATTTCTTATTTGGTCTATTGGTTACTTAGGTGTGTGTGTGTGTAGTTGTTGTTGTTTTTTTCTACACATTTGTGAATGTTTCAGTTTAACTTCTGTTTTTCTTTTTTAAAATTTTTTTAGCGTTTATTGATTTTTGACAGAGAGAGAGAGAGAGAGAGAGCGCGAGCATGATGGGGGAGGGGCAGAGAGAGTGGGAGACACAGAATCTGAAAGAAGCTCCAGGCTCTGAGCTGTCAGCACAGAGACCAACAGGGGCTAGAACACATGAACCATGAGGTCATGACCTGAGCCAAAGTCAGACACTCAACTGACTGAGCCACCCACGTGCCCCTAACTTCTGTTATTTATTTCTACCTTCATCCTATTGTAGTCAAAGGAGATTATTTGTGATTATATATTTTCAAAATTTATTGAAGTGCGCCTGGGTGGCACAATCCATTATGCAGCCAGCTCTTGATTTCAGTTCAGGTCATCATCTCATGGTCATGAGATAGGGCCCCACATCAGGCTCCGTGATGAACATAGAGCTGCTTGGGATTGTCTCTCTGTTCCTCTTCCATTCATGCTCTGTCTCTCAAAATAAATAAATAAATACATAAATACATAAACATTTTTAAAAAATCTATGGAGACTTAATGTGGCCTAACATATAGTCTTTCCTTGAAAAGCCCCATGTGCGCTTGAGAAGATTGTGTGTGCTCTTGTTGTTGGGTATAGTGCTCTGTATATGTCTATTAGATCTAGCTGATTTGTGTGAGTGTCAATTGCTCTACTTCTTTAATAACTTCTGTCTGGTTGTTCTAATTTTGTGAGTGAGGTATTGAACTCCCCACTATTATTGTAGACCTGCCTATTTCTCCCATCAGTTCTGTCAAGTTTTGCTTCATTCATTTATATGGTTTGCCATTATGTACATAAATGTATATAATTATATATGTTCTTTCTATTTCAATCCATTTAAAAACATATAATGTATTTTGTCTTTTGTAACACTTTAATTTAAAATATATTTTATCTGATATTAATATAGGCACTCATGCTCTCTTTTGGTTACTATTTGTATGGAATAGCTTTTTTAATTCTTTTACTTTCAATCTTTTTGTGTCTTTTGATATCAGTGGAATAATTTATACATAGCATATAGTTGGATCATGTGATTTAATCCATTCTTTCATTCTTTGGTTTTTGATTTTGATTGGAAAGATCAATCAATTTATGTTTAAGGTAATTACTTATATAGAGAAATTTATTTCTGTCATTGTGCTATTTGTGCTATTTATTTTTTCTCCCTCATTTCTTGTATCACTGTGTTGTTTGGATTTAGTTGATTTTTTTGGTAGTGAAATGTTTAAATTTTTTTTCCATTTCATTTTGCTATATTCTATACCTA
Organism: Herpailurus yagouaroundi; assembly: GCF_014898765.1. NCBI lineage: Eukaryota > Metazoa > Chordata > Mammalia > Carnivora > Felidae > Herpailurus > Herpailurus yagouaroundi. Next base: position 213,126 of record NW_024420170.1, on the reverse strand, counting down.
TTTCTTTTCTGTTTACCATGAAGATTACATTTAACATCTTAAACTTTTAACATTCTTATTTCAAATTGATTTAACTTGAACAACATACACAAAAACTACCTTTTGCAGCATCATCTTCAGCCTTTTGGTAGTTTATATCATAAAATTACATCTTTATACATCGTATAACCCAAAATATAAACTAACAATGCTTTTAATTGCATTGTTATGTAGGAAATAAAATGTGAAGTTACAAACCAAAGTTACAAGACTAGATTTTAGATGTATACTTTTAAAAGTATGTATGTAAGTGGTTAATCCATGAATTCTACTTCTGAAACCAATATTGCACTGTATATTAACTAATGAAAATACAAATAATAATAAAAATATATTAAGCTGAAAACATTTAATCAGTAAATTTGATGAAATTATTTTATTAAAATTAAACCAACTTTGTATAATGCTGCTAATTTTTAAACTGTGGGTGAACCCCAAATATTTCAAAAATTGGTCATTTTACATCAGCAAATTATGACCCTTGGGCTATACCCAGCCTGTTGCCTCTTTTTGTATGGTCTATGAGTGAAGAATAGTTGCTACATTTTTAAGTGGCTGAAGAAAAATTAAAAGAATATTTTATGACAAGTAAAAATTACATGAAATTCAAATTTGTGTACACAAAGTTCTGAATTTGAAAAAAAATAAAACAATTAAAAAATTTATTAATCCTTTAAATCATGTAGAAAACAAAAAGTAGTTACAAACCATTGCTACAATTATACTTGCTTTTAAACTAACCCATGTATTTACCATTTCTTTCTTCATTCAGTTTTAAATTACTAATATTCTTTTATTTCGCTCTGCAGTTCTACCTTGGGCATTTCTTCAGGGCAGGTATAGTGGTAAAAAACTCTAAGCTTTTGTTTATCTGGAAATGTCTCTTTTTTTTAAAGTTTTTGTTTTTAATTCCAATTAGTTAACATACCATGTTATGTTAGTTTCAGGTATACAATATAGTAATTCAACACTTCCATATATCACCCTGTCTAATTTTCTCCCTTATTTTTGAGGAAAGTTTTATCAGTTATAGGATTCTTTTTTGACAGTTTTTTTTCCTAGCATTAAAAAAAATAAAATCTACCCACTGCCTTCTGGCCTCCAAGGTTTTTGATGAGAAATCTGCTGATAATCTTAATGAGGATCTCTTGTATGTGACTAGCTGGGTCTACTTTGCTGCTTTGAAGATTCTCTGCCTTTGTCTTTTAAAATTTGATTATAATATGTTTCAGTGTGTGTTTCTTTGAGTTTATTTTGCTTGAATTTTGTTGAGCTTCTTGGATATGTATACATATACATACATATATGTATATTCATGAATATGTACATATGTATACGTATGTACATATGTACATACATGAATGTGTACATGAATATGTACATATGTATACGTATATTCATGAATATGAATATACTTACATCAAAGTTTGGAAGTCTTCATTATTTCTTCAAACATTCTGTCCTTATTTTTTCTCATTTTCCCTTCTTGGGCTGCCACAATATATTTATTGATCCATTTGATGGTCTTCCACAGGTTTCTTACATTCTGTTAACTTTTATTTAATCTTTTTTAAAAAAATTTGTCCTTCAAACTCAGTAATTTCTACTGTCCTATCTTCCAGCTTACAAATTATTTATTCAGGCTGCTATAATCTGCATTAGAATACCTCTAGTGAATTTTCCCTTTTAAATATTATATATTTAAGCTCCAGAATTTCTTTTTGGCTTCTTTTTAGATTTTATATCTCTTTACTGATATTTCCATTTTGTTTACAAAACATTTTCTTGACTTTGTCTGCACATTCTTTAGTTCTTTGAAAATATTTAAGTTGTTTTAAATATGTTTAGCTGTTTTCAAATCTTTATTGAATATATATACCATCATATATCCACCATCAAGACTTTTACAGGGACAGTTTCAGTCATTTTTTTCCCCTTGGTAGGGTGGTATTTTCCTGTTTCTTTGTATGCCTTACATTTTTGTGTTTGTTTAAAACTGGACATTTGAATTAAATAATATGGGAATTCTGGCAATCAGAAAAAAAAGAGATAAGAAAATACGAGACCACGAGGGGGAGAATTAGAGAAGTAAATGATTCAATGAAACAGAATAATATCTGTATCATAGAAGTTCCAGAAGAAGAAGAAGAAGAGGGAGAAAGGAGCAGAAGGTTTACTTGAACAAATCATAGCTGAGAATTTCCCCAATCTGGGGAAGGAAGCAGACATCAAAATCCAGAAGGCACAGAGAACTCCCTTCAGACATAACTTGAATTGATCTTCTGCATGACATATCATACTGAAACTGGCAAAATACAAAAATAAAGTGAGAAATCTGAAAGCAACTAGGGACAAATGGGCCTTAACCTACAAAGGTAGACACATAAGGGTAGTTGCAGACCTATCCACTGATACTTAGCAGGCCAGAAGGGAGTGGCAGGAAATATTCAATGTGCTTAATAGGAAAAATATACAGCCAAGAATCCTTTATTCAGCAAGACCGTCATTCAGAATAGAAGGAGAAATAAAGGTTTTGCCAGAAAAACAAAAACTGAAGGAATTCATCACCACTAAACTAGCCCTACCAGAGATCTTAAGGGGGACTCTGTGGCTGTAATGTTGTGAAGACTACAAAGGACCAGAGACATCACCAAAGGCATGAAACATTCAGATAACACAGTGACTCCAAATCCACATCTTCCAATAATAAAGTTGAATGTAAATGGACTAAATGTTCCAATCAAAAGTCATAAGGCATCAGAATGGATAAAAAAATAAGACCCATCTATATGCTGTCTATGAGAGACTCATTTTAGACCTGAGGACACCTTCAGATTGAAAGTGAGGGGATGGAAGAACCATTTTTCATGATACTGGAAGTCAAAAGAAAGCTAGAGTAGCTGTATTTATATCAGACAAACCAGATTTTAAACTAAAGGCTGTGACAAGAGATGAAGAAAGGCATTATATAATAATTATGGGGTCTAGTCATCAAGAAGAGATAACAATTATAAATGTTTATGCACCCAATTTAGAAGGACACAGATATAGAAATCAATTAATCACAAACATAAGCAATCTTATTGATAAGAATATGGTAATTGGAGGTTACTGTAATACTCAACTTACAGTAATGAACAGATGATCCAGGCAGAAAATCAATAAAGACACAATGGCCCTGTATGATACACTGGACCAGATGGACTTGGCAGATATATTCAGAACTTCCAATCCAAAAGCAACAGAATACACATTCTTCTCGAGTGCACATGGAACATTCTCCAAGATAGATCACATACTGGGTCATAAAGCACCCCTATAAATATAATGAATTGAGATCACACCCTGTACATTTTCAGATCACAATGTTATGACTCTTGAAATCAACCACAGGAAAATGTTTTGAAAACATCTAAATGCAGGGAGGTTAAAGAACATCCTACTAAAGAATGAATGGGTCAACCAGACAATTAAAGAACTTTAAAAATATATGGCAGCAAATGAAAATGAAAACATGACAGCCCAAATCCTTAGGGATGAAGCAAAGGCAGCTCTAAGAGGAAAATACTTTGCAATCAAGGTCTCTCTCAAGAAACAAGAAAATCCCAAATACAAAATCTATCAGCACACCTAAAGGAAGTAGAAGCAGTATAGCAAAGAAACCCCAGGGGCGCCTGGGTGGCGCAGTCGGTTAAGCGTCCGACTTTAGCCAGGTCACGATCTCGCGGTCCGGGAGTTCGAGCCCCGCGTCAGGCTCTGGGCTGATGGCTCAGAGCCTGGAGCCTGCTTCCGATTCTGTGTCTCCCTCTCTCTCTGCCCCTCCCCTGTTCATGCTCTGTCTCTCTCTGTCCCAAAAATAAATAAACGTTGAAAAAAAGAAACCCCAAGGCTGGTAAAAAAAGAAAAATAATAAAGATTAGAAAAGAAATAAACAATATAGAATAAAAAAAAGTAGAGCAGATCAATGAAACTAAGAACAGTTTTTTTTTCTGAAAAAATAAACAAAATTGACAAATTCCTAGACAGCTTTCTTGAAATGAAAAGAGGGAGGACCCAAATAAATAAAATCATGAATGAAATTGGACATGTTTCAACCAACCCCTCAGAAATACAAACAATTACCAGAGAAAATTATGAAAAAGTATATGCCAAAAACTGGACAATCTGGAAGAAATTGACAAACTCCTAGATACCCACACACTACCAAAAGTCAAATAGGAAGAAATAAAAAATTTGAACAGACTCATAACTAGAAAAGAAATGGAATCAGTTATAAAAATATCCCAACAAATAAGACTCCTCAGCAAGATGGCTTCTGAGGGGAATTCTACCAGACATTTAAGGCAGAGTTAATACCTATCCTTCTCAATATGTTCCAAAAAATAAAAACAAAAGGAAAGCTTTTGGACTCATTCTATGAAACAAGCATTACCTTGATTCCCAAACCAGACAGAAACCCAACAAAAAAGGAGAATTAGAGGCCAATATTCCTGATTAACATGGATTCAAAAGCTCTCAACAAGATACTAGCAAATCAAATTCAACAGCATATAAAAAGAATTATTCGCCATGATCAAGTGGGGTTCATTCTTGGGCTGCAGGGCTGGTTGAATTAAGAGAAAGGATAAGAACCATAAGATATTGCCAACAGATGCAGAAAAGCATCTGACAAAATACAGAATTCTTTCCTAATAAAAACCCTCAAGAAAGTAGAGATAGAAAGATCATATCTGAAGATCATGAAAGCCATGTATGCAAAGCCAAGAGTTAATATCGTCCACAATTTGGAAAAACTGATAGCTTTCCCCCTGAGATCAGGAACACGATCTGCTGTCCACTCTCACTGCTGTTGTTTAACATAATGTTGGAAATTCTAGCCTCAGCAAACAACGAAATGAAATAAAAGATATCCAAATTGGCAAAGAAGTCAAACTTTCACTTTTTGCAGATGACATGATACTCTACATGGAAAACATGAAAGAGCCCATCAAAAGGCTTATAGAACTGATACATGAATTCAACAAAGTCACAGGATACAAAATCAATGTACAGAAATCAGTTAAATTTCTATATATCAATAATGAAGCAACAGAAATAGAAATCAAAACTTGATCCCTTTTACATTTGCACCAAAAAATCATAAAATACCTAGGATTAAGCCCAACCAAAGATGTAGAAGATCTGTATGCTGAAAAGTATATAAAATTTATGAAGAAAATTGAAGAAGACACAAAGAAATGAAAAACATTCCATGCTCATGGATAGGAAGAATAAATATTGCTAAAATGTCAATACTACCTGAATCAATCTATGCATTCAATGAAGTCTCAATCAAAATAGCACTGGCATTATTCTCAAAGCTAGAATAAACATTCATAAAATTTGTATGAAACCACAAAAGACCCCAAATAGCGAAAATAATGTTGAAAAAGTAAAAGAAAGTGGGAGGCATCACAATCCCAGATTTCCGTCTGTATTACAAGGCTGCAATCATCAATATAGTATTGTATTGGCATTAAAACAGACACGTAGACCAATTGAATAGAATAGAGAACCCAGAATTGGACCCACAAATGTATAGCCAACTAATTTTTGACAAAGCAGGAAAGAGTATCCAATGGGAAGAAGACAGTCTCTTTAGCATATGGTACTGGGAGAACTGGACAGAAACATGCAGAAGAATGGAACTAGACCACTTTATTATACCATTCACAAAAATAAACTGAAAATGAATGAAAGACCTAAATGTGACAAACGAAACCACCAAAATCCTACAGGATAAAACAGGCAACAACCTTTTTGACCTCAGCCGCAGTAATTTATTGCTCCACACATCTCCAAAGGCAAGGGAAATAAAAGCAAGAATGATCTATTGGGACCTCATCAAGATAAAAAGCTTCTGCACTGCAAAGTAAACAATCAAAAAAGCGAAAATGCAATTCACGGAGTGGGAAAATATATTTGGAAATGACATATCAGATAAAAGGTTAGTATCCATAATCTATAAAGAATTTTCCAAACTCAATACCTGAGGAAATAATACTGTGAAGAAATGGGCAGAAGCCATGAATAGACACTTTTCCAAAGACAACATCCAGATGGCCAAAGACACATGAAAAGATGCTCACAGTCACACATCACCATGGAAATACAAATCAAAACCACACTGAGATGTCACCTCACACCAGTCAGAGTGGCTAAAATTAACATCTCCAGAAACAACAGATGCTGGCTAGGATGTGGAGAAATGGGAACCCTCTTGCACTGTTGGTTGGAATGCAAACTGGTGTAGCCACTATGGAAAACAGTGTGGAAGTTCCTCAAAAAGTTAAAAATAGAACTACCCTACGATCCAGCAATAACACTATTAGGAATTTATCCAAGGCATGCAAGAGTGCTGATTCATAGGGACACATGTACCCCAATGTTTACAGCAGCGCTTTCAACAATAGCCAAATTGTGGAAAAAGCCCTAATATCCATCAACTGGTTAATCGGCAAAGAATATGTGGTTTAAATATACAATGGAATACTACTTGGCAATGGGAAAGAATGAAATCTTGCCATTTGCAACAATGTGGAGGGTATTATGCTAAGTGAAATAAGTCAGTCAGAGAAAGATAGACACCATATGTTTTCACTCATATGTGAATCTTGAGAAACTTAACAGAAGACCATGGGGGAAGGGAAGGGGTAAAAAAGTTATAGAGAGGGAGGGAGGCAAACTATAAGAGACTCTTAAATACTGAGAACAAACTGAGGGTTGATGTGGTGTGGGGGAGAGGGGAAAGTGTGTGATGGGCATCGAGGAGGCCACTTGTTGGGATGAGCACTGGAAACCAATTTTAGAATAAATTACATTTAAAAAATAGTTAAAATAAAATAAAACATCAAAAAAGAGACTCAAATAAAGGGAACAAACTGAGCGTTGATGGGGGTGGAGGAGAGAGGAAAATTGGTGATGGGCATTGGGGAAGGCACTTTTGGGATGAGCACTGTGTGTTGTATGTAAGTGACAAGTCACGGGAATCTACCACCAAAACCAAGACCACACTGTATACACTGTATGTTAGCCAACTTTACAATAAATTATATTAAAGAAATAAAAGTTAAATTAAATTAAATTAAATTAAATTAAATTAAATTAAATAGGTAGAATCAATGTACACAAATTGGTAGCATTTCTATACACCAATAAATAAACACGTGAAATAAAAATCAAGGAATCAATCCTATTTACAATTGCTCCAAACGATAAAATACCTAGGAATAAATCTAACCAAAGAGGTGAAAAATATATTCACTGTAAACTACAGAAAGCTTACTGAAAAAATTGAAGAAGACACAAAAAATGCAAAAACATTCTATGCTCATGGGAAAAGTGCTTGAGGGAAAAATATTGTTAAAATGTTGATATTGCCCTAAGTAATGTATATATTCAATGCCATCCCTATAAAAATATCACCAAAATTCTTCTCAGAGAAAGAACAAACAATCCTAAAATTTTTATGATACTAGAAAAGACCGTGAATGGCCAAAGCAATCCTGAAAAAGAAAACCAAAGCTGAAGTCATCACAATTTCAGACTGCAAGCTGTATTACAAAGCTGTAATCATTAATTCACTATGGTAGTGGCACAAAAACAGATGCATAGATAAATGTAACAAAATAGAGAACCCAGAAATGGAGACACAAACATATGGCCAACTAATCTCTGACAAACAAGAAAGAATATCCACTGGAAAAAAAGACAGTCTCTTTAGCAAATGTTGCTGGGAATACTGAACAGCAACATGCATAAGGATGAACCTGGACACTTTCTTACACCATACCCAAAAATAAACTCAAAATGAATGAAAGACCTAAGTATAAGGCAGGAAGCCATCAAAATCCTAGAGGAGAAAAAAGGCAACAAATTCTTTGCCCACTGTTGAAGCAACGTCTTACTTGACATGTCTCCAGAGGCAAGGGAAACAAAAACAAAAATGAACTATTGGGACTTCATGAAGATAAAAAGCTTCTGCACAGCAAAGGAAGTAATCAGCAAAACTAAAAGGCAACTGATGGAATTGGGAGAAGATATTTGCAAATGTCATATCATATAATGGTTTAGTATTCAAAATCTATAAAGAAGTTATCAAACTTAACATCTGAAAAACAAATAACCCAGTGAGGAAATGGGAAAAAAGACATGAATAGACACTTTTCCAAGGAAGACATCCAGATGGCTAACAGACACATGAAAAGATGTTGAACATCGCTCATCATCAAAACCACAAATGGATACCACCTCACACCTGTCAGAATGGCTAAAATTAACAATATAGGTAACAACAGATGTTATTGAGGATGTGGAGAAAGAGGAGCCCCTTTGCAGTGCTGGCAGGATTGCAAGCTGATGCAGCCACTCTGGAAAACAGAAAATTAAAAATAGAACTGTCCTGTGATCCAGCAATTGAAGTGCTAGGTATTTGTCCAAAGGACACAGGAATGCTGATTCATAGGGGCACATGCACCCCAAAGATTATAGCAGCCCTATCAACAATAGCCAAAGTATGTAAACAGATGAAATTTCCATCGACTGATGAATGAATAAAGAATATGTGAGATATATATATATATATATATATATACTCTATCTATCCACAATGAAATACTACTCGACAATCAAAAATAACGAAATATTTCCATTTGCTACAATGTGGATGGAACTATAGTGTATTACACTAAGCCCAATAAGTCAGTCAGAGATAGGCAAATAACGTGATTTCATTCATATGTGGAATTTAACATACAAAACATATGAACATAAGGGAAGGGAGGCAAAAATAAGATAAAACCAGAAAAGGAGACAAATCAGAAAGACTCTGAAATACAGAGAACAAACTGAGGGAGCCTGGCAGGTGTTGGGTGGGGGGAAGGGCTAAAAGGGTGAGGGGAATTAAGGAGGATACTTGGGATGAGCACTGGTTGTTATATGTAAGTGATGAATCACTATTTTCTATTCATGAATTATTATTACACTATATGTTAATTGACTTGGATTTAAATTTTATAAAAAGGCTATATATGACAAGCACACAGATAAACATAATACCCAATGGTGAAAAGTTTAAGCTTCTTCTCTAAGATCTAGAATAAGACACGGATGCCACTCTCACTACTTTTATTCAACATGGTATTTGTCATCTTAGGCATAATATTATGCCAAAAAAATAAATAAATAAAAGGCATTAAAATTGGAAGGAATGAGTAAAAATGTCATTATTTGTGGATTACATGAATTTATATATAGAAATCCCTAAAGACTCCAACAAAATATTTTGAGAACTATGAGCAACGTTAGTAAAGTTGCAGGATATAAAATTAATTTGCAAAAATCTGTCACATTTCTATACAGTAATAATAAAATATCAGAAAGCTACATTTTTTAAAATTCCAGTTCTATTTTATTTATTTACAAGTTTCTAATTATTTTCATATATGTGTTTATATATATTTTTTCATATGTATATTTCATATATATGTATGTATATTGAAATATATATTTAAATTTTTTAAATTTAAATTCAAGTTACTTAACATACAGTGTAGTATTGTAGTATTGGTTTCAGGAGTAGAACCCTGCAATTCATCACTGATTTGTAACACCCAGTGCTCATCCCAACAAGTGCCCTCCTAAATGCACAGCACCCATTTAGACCATACCCCACTAACCCCTCCAGCAACACCCAGTTTGTTCTCTGTATTTAAGAATCCCTTATGATTTGCCTCTCTCTGTGTTCTTATCTTATTTTTCCTCCCCTTCATTTATGTTCATCTGTTTTATTTCTTAAATTCCACATATGAGTGAAAACATATACTTGTTTTTCTCTGATATTTACTTAGTATAACACACTCTAGTTCCATCCAAATTTTTGAAAATCTCAATATTTCATTCATTGTGACCACCAAGTACTATTCCATTTTATATATACACCACAACTTCTTTATCCGTGGGTAGATTCCCATGATTTATTGCTTACATACAACAATGGATGTTTTTTTGGATGTGGAGTTTGATAAGTTCTCTATAGATTTGGATAATAACCCTTTATCTGATATGTCATTTGCAAATATCTTCTCCCATTTCATTGGTTGCTTTTTACTTTTATTGATTGTTTCTTTTCCTTTGGATAAGTTTTCTTTTTTATTTTGTAAAGGAAGTTTATTTTTTTTATTTTTTTTTCAATATATGAAATTTATTGTCAAATTGGTTTTCATACAACACCCATGCTCATCCCAAAAGGTGCCCTCCTCAATACCCATCACCCACCCTCCCCTCCCTCCCACCCCCCATCAACCCTCAGTTTCTTCTCAGTTTTTAAGAGTCTCTTATGCTTTGGCTCTCTCACTCTCTAACCTCTTTTTTTTTTCCTTCCCCTCCCCCATGGGTTTCTGTTAAGTTTCTCAGGATCCACATAAGAGTGAAAACATATGGTATCTGTCTTTCTCTGTATGGCTTATTTCACTTAGCATCACACTCTCCAGTTCCATCCACATTGCTACAAAGGGCCATATTTCGTTCTTTCTCATTGCCATGTAGTACTCCATTGTGTATATAAACCACAATTTCTTTATCCATTCATCAGTTGATGGACATTTAGGCTCTTTCCATAATTTGGCTATTGTTGAGAGTGCTGCTATGAACATTGGGGTACAAGTGCCCCTATGCATCAGTACTCCTGTATCCCTTGGGTAAATTCCTAGCAGTGCTATTGCTGGGTCATAGGGTAGGTCTATTTTTAATTTTCTGAGGAACCTCCACACTGCTTTCCAGAGCAGCTGCACCAATTTGCATTCCCACCAACAGTGCAAGAGGGTTGTTCTTTCTCCACATCCTCTCCAGCATCTATAGTCTCCTGATTTATTCATTTTGGCCACTCTGACTGGCGTGAGGTGATACCTGAGTGTGTTTTTGATTTGTATTTCCCTGATAAGGAGCGACGCTGAACATCTTTTCATGTGCCTGTTGGCCATCCGGATGTCTTCTTTAGAGAAGTGTCTATTCATGTTTTCTGCCCATTTCTTCACTGCGTTATTTGTTTTTTGGGTGTGGAGTTTGGTGAGCTCTTTATAGATTTTGGAAACAACCCCTTTGTCCGATATGCCATTTGCAAATATCTTTTCCCATTCCGTTGGTTGCCTTTTAGTTTTGTTGGTTGTTTCCTTTGCTGTGCAGAAGCTTTTTATCTTCATAAGGTCCCAGTAATTCACTTTTGCTTTTAATTCCCTTGCCTTTGGGGATGTGTCGAGTAAGAGATTGCTACGGCTGAGGTCAGAGAGGTCTTTTCCTGCTTTCTCCTCTAGGGTTTTGACGGTTTCCTGTCTCACATTCAGGTCCTTTATCCATTTTGAGTTTATTTTTGTGAATGGTGTGAGAAAGTGGTCTAGTTTCAACCTTCTGCATGTTGCTGTCCAGTTCTCCCAGCACCATTTGTTAAAGAGACTGTCTTTTTTCCATTGGATATTCTTTCCTGCTTTGTCAAAGATTAGTTGGCCATAGGTTTGTGGGTCTAGCTCTGGGGTTTCTATTCTATTCCATTGGTCTATGTGTCTGTTTTTGTGCCAATACCATGCTGTCTTGATGATGACAGCTTTGTAGTAGAGGCGAAAGTCTGGGATTGTGATGCCTCCTGCTTTGGTCTTCTTCTTCAAAATTCCTTTGGCTATTCGGGGCCTTTTGTGGTTCCATATGAATTTTAGGATTGCTTGTTCTAGTTTCGAGAAGAATGCTGGTGCAATTTTGATTGGGATTGCATTGAATGTGTAGACGGCTTTGGGTAGTATTGACATTTTGACAATATTTATTCTTCCAATCCATGAGCAGGGAATGTCTTTCCATTTCTTTAAATCTTCTTCAATTACCTTCATAAGCTTTCTATAGTTTTCAGCATACAGATCCTTTACATCTTTGGTTAGATTTCTTCCTAGGTATTTTAGGCTTCTTGGTGCAATTGTGAATGGGATCAGTTTCTTTATCTGTCTTTCTGTTGCTTCATTGTTAGTGTATAAGAATGCAACTGATTTCTGTACATTGATTTTGTATCCTGCAACTTTGGTGAATTCATGGATCAGTTCTAAAAGACTCTTGGTGGAGTCTATCGGAATTTCATGTATAGTATCATGTCATCTGCAAAAAGTGAAAGCTTGACATCATCTTTGCCAATTTTGATGCTTTTGATTTCCTTGCATTGTCTGATTGCTGATTGTAGAACTTCCAACACAATGTTAAACAACAGTGGTGAGAGTGGGCATCCCTGTCGTGTTCCTGATCTCGGGGAAAAAGCTCTCAGTTTTTCCCCATTGAGGATGATGTTAGCTGTGGGCTTTTCATAAATGGCTTTTATTACGTTTAAGTATGTTCCTTCTATCCCGACTTTCTTTTTTTTTTTTTAATTTTTTTTTCAACGTTTATTTATTTTTTGGGGCAGAGAGAGAGACAGAGCATGAACGGGGGAGGGGCAGAGAGAGAGGGAGACACAGAATCTGAAACAGGCTCCAGGCTCTGAGCAGTCAGCACAGAGCCCGACGTGGGGCTCGAACTCACATACCGCAAGATCGTGACCTGAGCCGAAGTCGGACGCTTAACCGACTGAGCCACCCAGGCGCCCCTCTCAAGGGTTTTTATTAAAAAAGGGTGCTGAATTTTGTCAAAGGCCCTGTCTGCATCGATTGACAGGATCATATGGTTCTTATCTTTTCTTTTATTAATGTGATGTATCACGTTGATTGATTTGTGAATGTTGAACCAGCCCTGCATCCCAGGAATGAATCCCACTTGATCATGGTGAATAATTCTTTTTATATGCTGTTCAATTCGATTTGCTAGTATCTTATTGAGAATTTTTGCATCCATATTCATCAGGGATATTGGCCTGTAGTTCTCTTTTTTTACTGGGTCTCTGTCTGCTTTGCGAATCAAAGTAATACTGGGTTCATAGAATGAGTCTGGAAGTTTTCCTTGCCTTTCTATTTCTTGGAATAGCTTGAGAAGGATAGGTATTATCTCTGCTTTAAACGTCTGGTAGAACTCCCCTGGGAAGCCATCTGGCCCTGGACTCTTATTTGCTGGGAGATTTTTGATAACCGATTCAATTTCTTCGCTGGTTATGGGTCTGTTCAAGCTTACTATTCCCTCCTGATTGAGTTTTGGAAGCGTGTGGGTGTTTAGGAATTCGTCCATTTCTTCCAGGTTGTCCCATTTGTTGGCATATAATTTTTCATAGTATTCCCTGATAATTGTTTGTATCTCTGAGGGATTGGTTGTAACAATTCCATTTTCATTCATGATTTTATCTATTTGGGTCATCTCCCTTTTCTTTTTGAGAAGCCTGGCTACAGGTTTGTCAATTTTGTTTATTTTTTCAAAAAATCAACTCTTGGTTTCGTTGATCTGCTCTACAGTTTTTTTAGATTCTATATTGTTTATTTCTGCTCTGATCTTTATTATTTCTCTTCTTCTGCTGGGTTTAGGCTGCCTTTGCTGTTCTGCTTCTATTTCCTTTAGGTGTGCTGTTAGATTTTGTATTTGGGATTTTTCTTGTTTCTTGAGATAGGCCTGGATTGCAATGTATTTTCTTCTCAGGACTGCCTTCGCTGCGTCCCAAAGAGTTTGGATTGTTGTATTTTCATTTTCATTTGTTTCCATATATTTTTTAATTTCTTCTCTAATTGCCTGGTTGACCCACTCATTCGTTAGTAGGGTGTTCTTGAACCTCCATGCTTTTGGAGGTTTTCCAGACTTTTTCCTGTGTTTGATTTCAAGCTTCATAGCATTGTGGTCTGAAAGTATGCATGGTATAATTTCCATTCTTGTATACTTATGAAGGGCTGTTTTGTGACCCAGTATATGATCTATCTTGGAGAATGTTCCATGTGCACTCGAGAAGAAAGTACATTCTGCTGCTTTGGGATGCAGAGTTCTAAATATATCTGTCAAGTCCATCTGATCCAATGTATCATTCAGGGCCCTTGTTTCTTTATTGACTGTGAGTCTAGATGATCTATCCATTTCTGTAAGTGGATTGTTAATGTCCCCTGCAATTACCACATTCTTCTCAATAACGTTGCTTATGTTTGTGAGTAATTGTTTATATATATGGGGGCTCCGGTATTTGGTGCATAGACATTTATAATTGTTAGCTCTTCTGATGATTAAACCCTGTAATTATTATATAATGCCCTTCTTCATCTCTTCTTACAGCCTTTAATTTAAAGTCTAGTTTGTCTGATATAAGTATGGCTACTCCAGCTTTCTTTTGGCTTCCAGTAGCATGATAAATAGTTCTCCATCCCCTCACTCTCAATCTGAAGGTGTCCTCAGGTCTAAAATGAGTCTCTGGTAGACAACAAATAGATGGGTCTTGTTTTTTTATCCATTCTGATACCCTATGTCTTTTGGTTGGCGCATTTAGTCCATTTACATTCAGTGTTATTATAGAAAGATATGGGTTTAGGGTCACTGTGATGTCTGTATGTTTTATGCTTGTAGGGATGTCTCTGGTACTTTGTCTCAAAGGATCCCCCTTAGGAACTCTTGTAGGGCTGGTTTAGTGGTGACAAATTCCTTCAGTTTTTGTTTGTTTGGGAAGACCTTTATCTCTCCTTCTATTCTAAATGACAGACTTGCTGGATAAAGGATTCTCGGCTGCATATTTTTTCTGTTCAACACATTGAAGATCTCGCGCCAATCCTTTCTGGCCTGTCAAGTTTCAAAAGAGAGATCAGTCACGAGTCTTATAGTTCTCCCTTTATATGTTAGGGCACGTTTATCCCTTGCTGCTTTCAGAATTTTCTCTTTTCCTAGTGTTTTGCCAGTTTCACTATGATATGTCGTGCAGAAGATCGATTCAAGTTACGTCTGAAGGGAGTTCCCTGTGCCTCTTCGATTTCAATGCCTTTTTCCTTCCCCAGTTCAGGGAAGTTCTCAGCTATTATTTCTTCAAGTACACCTTAAGCACCTTCCCTCTCTCTTCCTCCTCTGGGATACCAATTCTGCGTATATTATTTCTTTTTAGTGTATCACTTAGTTTTCTAATTTTCCCCTCATACTCCTGGATTTTTTTATCTTTCTTTTTCTCAGCTTCCTCTGTTTCCATAATTTTCTCTTCTAGTTCACCTATTCTCTCCTCTGCCTCTTCAATCCGAGCTGTCGTCGTTTCCATTTTATTTTGCATGTCATTTAAAGCGTTTTTCAGCTCCTCCTGACTGTTCCTTAGTCCCTTGATCTCTGTAGCAAGAGATTCTCTGCTGTCTTCTATACTGTTTTCAAGCCCAGCGATTAATTTTATGACTATTATTCTAAATTCACTTTCTTTTAATATATTTAAATACTTTTTGATCAGTTCATTGGCTGTTGTTATTTCCTGGAGATTCTTTTGAGGGGAATTCTTCCGTTTGGTCATTTTGGATAGTCCCTGGAGTGGTGCAGACCTGCAGGGAACTTCCCCTGTGCTGTGGTGTATAACTGGAGTTGGTGGGTGGGGCCGCAGTCAGACCTGGTGTCTGCTCCCAGCCCACTGCTGGGGCCACAGTCAGACTGGTGTGTGCCTTCTCTTCCCCTCTCCTAGGGGCGGGATTCACTGTGGGGTGGCGTGGCCCGTCTGGGCTACTTGCCAGACTTGTGGTGCTGGGGATCTGGTGTATTAGCTGGGGTGGGTAGGCAAGGTGCCCGGGGGTAGGAAGGGCAGGCTTAGCTCGCTTCTTCTTAGGTGATCCACTTCAGGAGGGGCCCTGTGGCAGCGGGAGGGAGTCAGACCTGCTGCCAGAGGGGTGGCTTCGCAGAAGCACAGCATTGGGTGTTTGCACAGAGTGAGCAAATTCCCTGGAGGGAACTGGATCCCTTTGGGATTTTGGCTGGGGGATGGGCGAGGGAGATGGCGCTGGTGAGCGCCTTTGTTCCCCGCCAAACTGAGCTCTGTCCTCCCGGGGCTCAGCAACTCTCCCTCCCTTTGTTCTCCAGCCTTCTCGCTTTCCCAGCAGATCTGTTCACTTATGACCTCCCAGATGCTAAGTCCCGCTTGTTGTTGGAACACACTCTGTCCGGCCCCTCCGCTTTTGCAAGCCAGACTCCGAGGCTCTGCTTGGCCGGGGGGCCGCCCCTCCGCCCCGGCTCCCTCCCGCCAGTCCGTGGAGCGGGCACTGCCTCGCTACCCTTCCTACCCTCTTCAGTGGGCCTCTCGTCTGTGCTTGGCGGTTTTCTGGGTTATTTAGGCAGGTGTAGGTGTAATCTAAGTGATCAGCAGGATGCGTGGTGAGCCCAGCATCCTTCTATGCTGCCATTTTCTGCCGTTTGCTGTGCAGAAGTTTTTATCTTCATTTTTGCTCATTTTTGCTTTTGTTTCCCTTGTCTCTGGAGAAATGTCAAGTAAGAAGTTGCTGAGGCCCAGGTTAAAGAAGTTGTTGCCTTTTTTCTCCTGTAGGATTTTTGATGGTATCCTGTCTCACATTTAGATCTTTAGTCCATTTTGAATTTCTTTTTGTGTATGGCATAAGAACGTGGTCCACGTTCATTCTTATGCATATTGCTGTCCAGAATGCCCAGCACCATTTGCTGAGAAGACTGTTTTTCCCCCTTTGGGTACTCTTTCTTGCCTGGTGAAAGATTATTTGGCCATATGTTTGTGGGTCCATTTCTGTATTTTCTATTCTGTTCCATTGATCTGTGTGTTTGTTTTTGTATAGTACCATACTTTATTGGTGATTACAGCTTTGTAATACAGCTTGACGTCCAGAAGTGTGAATCCTCCAGCTTCAGTTTTCTTTTTCAACAGTACTTTGGTTGTTAGGGGTCTTTTTTGGTTCTATACAAATTTTAGGATTGTTTGTTCTACCTCTATGAGGAATGCTGTTGTTATATTGATAGAGAATGCATTGATAGTGTATATTGTTTTGGGTAGTACAGACATGTTTTTCCATTTCTTTCTGTCCTCCTCAATTTCATTCATAAGCTTTCTAAAATTTTCTGTGTGTAGATATTTCTCCTCTTTACTTAGTTTTGTCCCTAAGTATCTTACAGTTTTTGGTACAATTGTAAATGGAATATATTCCTGAATTTCTCTTTCTGCTGCTTGATTATTGATGTATAGAAATGCAACCGATTTCTGTAAGTTGATTTGGTATCCTGTGTCTTTGATGATTTCACATATAAGTTTCAGCAGCATTTTTAAATTTATTTATATATTTTTAAGATTTATTCATTTTCAAGGGACAGAGAGAGACAGAGCGTGAGTGGGAGAGGAGGGGTAGAGGGAGAGGGAGACACAGAATCTGAAGTAGTCTTTACGTTCCGAGTTGTCAGCACAGAGCCCCACATGGGGCTTAAACCCATGAACCGTGAGATCATGACTTGAGCTGAAGGTGGACACTCAACTGACTGAGCCACCCAGGCGCCCTGATTTCTAGCAGTTTGTGTGTGTGTGTGGTCTTTGGGTTTTTCATGTAGAGTGTCATATCATCTGCAAAGAGTGAAGGTTTGATTTCTTTGCCAATTTGTAGGCCTTTTATTTCTGATTGCTGAGGGTAGAATTTCTAGCACTATGTTGAACAATGGTAGTGAGAGTAGACATCTCTGTCACGTCTTGATCTTAGGGGTAAAGCTCCCAGTTTTTCCACATTGATGATGATATTAGTTGTCCATCTTCCATATAGTTTTATGATGTTTAGGTATGTTCCTTCTATCCCGACCTCCTTGAGTGTTTTTATCCAGAAAGGATGCTGTAGTTTGTCAAATGCTTTTTCTGCATCTATTGAAAGGATCACCTGGTTTCTTACCCTTTCTTTTATTTTGTGGTGTATCATATTGATTGATTTGTGAATACTGAACCAGCCCTGCAGCCCACGAATAAATCCCACTCGATTATGCTGAATAACTATTTTAATGTACTGTTGAATTTGATTTGCTATTATCATGTTGATAATTTTTGCATTGAGGTTTATCACAGATATTGGCCTATATTTATTCACCTTTTTAGTGGGGACTTTGCCTGGTTTTGGGATCAAGGTAGTACAGGCTTCATAGAATGAATTTTGAAGCTTTCCTTCCTTTTCTATTTTTTGTAACAGTTTGAGGAGAATAGGTATTTACTTTTCTTTAAATATCTGGTAGAATTCCCCTGGAAAGCCATCTGAACCAGGACTCTTATTTGTTGGGAGATTTTTTTGATAACCAATTCAATTTCTTTACTGGTTATGGGCTAGTTCAAATTTTATATTTCTTCCTGTTTGAGTTTGGTGTGTCTAGGAATTTGTTCATTTCTTCCAGATTGTCCAGTTAGTTGTAATATAATATTGCATAGTATTTTCTTATAATTTTTTTTTTATTTCTGTGGTGTTGGTTGTGATCTCTCCTGTTTCATACGTGATTTTATCTATTTGGGCCCTCTCTTCTTTTTGATATGTCTGTCTAGGGGGTTATGAACTTTGTTCTTTCAAAACAGCATCTTTTAGTTTCATGTATCTGTTCTACTGTGGGTTTTTTTGTTTGTTTGTTTCTATTTCATGTATTTCGTCTGTACTCTTTATTAATTCCCTTCTTTTGCTGGTTTTAGGCTTGATTTGCTGCTCCTTTTCTAGCTCCTTTATGTGTACTGTTAGGTTGTGTATTTAGGATCTTTCTTGCTTCTTGATATAGGCATGAATTGCAATGTACTTTCCTGTTAAGGCTTCCTGTGTTGTGTCCCAAATGGATTTCAAACTAAATTACAAAGCTATAGCAATTAAAGTAGTATAGTATTGGCATAGAAATAGACACATGGTTCAATAAAACAGAAAAGAGAGCCCGTAAATAAACCTACACATATATGGTCAATTAATTTATGACAAAGTAGCCAAGAATATCCAATGGGGCAAGGGAGCTCATTAAATGATGCTGGAAAAACTGGACAGCCACATGAAAAATAAAGAAACAAAATTATATGATGAACAAAAAAAAATTATAATTGACACAATACTTGAATGTAAGACCTAAAACCATAAAACCCCTAGACACAAACAGGTGGTAAGCTGGATATAAGACCTAGTGATGATTTTTTCAAACTAACGCCAAAGTAAAGTGAATAAAAGCAAAAATAGACAGTGCAACTAGATCAAACTAAAAAGTTTCTGCATAGCAAAGGAAATCAGTCACCAATTTGGAAGGTGAAATACAAATGGGAGGAAGTATTCATAAATCATACATAAGAGGCCAATATCCAACATATATAAACACTCATACAACTCAAAAGCAAAAGTGATTAGACATTAGGAAGATCTGAATAGACTTATTTTGTTCCAAAGAAGACATACAGATGGCCAAGAGGCACATGAAAAAAATGATCAACATCATTAATCATCAGGGAAATGCATATCAAACCACAATGAGATATCACTTCATGCCTCTTAGAATGTCTATTATTAAAAAGACAAGAACATAGTCCAGTTTCATTATTTTGCATTTTTCTCGCCAGTTTTCCCAATACCATTTGATGAAGAGCCTACCTTTTTTCCACTGGATATTCTTTCCTACTTTGTTGAAGACTAACTGACCATAAAGTTATGGGTTCATTTCTGGGTTTTCTATTCTGTTCTATTGATCTATATGTCTATTTTTTGCCAATACTATACTGTTTTGATGACTACAGATTTGTTATATAACTTGTGTCTGGAAGGGTGATGCCTTCAGCTTTGCTTATCTTTTTCAAGTTTGCTTTGAATATTTGGGGTCTTTTGTAGTTCCATAAAAAAAATTGAAGATAGCTTGTCCTATCTCTTTGCAAAACACTGTTGATATTTTGAAAGGGATTGAATTGTGTATATATTGCTTTGGATATCATATTTTAACAATATTTTTTCCCCTAAAGAATATAAATATGCCAAGTCAAGGGGTACATGCACATCAATGTTTATAGCAGCATTATCTACAATAGCCAAATTATGGAAGCAGCCCATATGTTTATCAAGTGTTGAGTGGATAAAGAAGATGTCATATATATATATATATATATATATATATATACATATACATATACATATATATATATGGTGTGTATATATATATGACTCATGTATATATATACATGACATCTTCTTTATCCATATATATCCATATATATATATATATATATATATATATGTATCAGCCATAAAAAGAGTGAAATTTTACCATTTGCGATGAATCTAAGGAATATTTTGCTAAATGAAATAAGTCAAAGACAAATAACATATGATTTCACTCATATGTTGAATTTAAAAAACAAAATTTGAGTAAACAGGAAAAAAAGAGAAAGAGACAAAGCAAAAACAGGCTCTTAACTATAGAGAATAAACTGATATTTATAAGATGGGAGGTGGGTGGGGAGATCAGTGAAATAGGTGATGAGGATTAAGGAGTGCACTTGTGCTGAGCACCAGGTGTTGTATGGAAGTGTTAAATCACTACATTGTACACTAGAAACTAATATTACACTCTATATTAACTAACTACAATTTAAATTAAACCTTAAAAAAATAAAAAGACAAATATCAAGTGTTGATGAGGATGTGGATAAAAGGTAACACTTGTGTATTGTTGGTGGGAATTTAAATTGTTGCTGCCTCTACATAAAATATTATGAAGTTTCCTCAAATTACAAATAGAACTACTATGTCATTCAGAAATTCTACATCTTGGAATTTATGTGAAGAAATCATAAACACTATTTTGAGAAGATGTATGTTTATTGCATCATTATTTATAATAGCCAAGATATGGAAACAACCTGAAGTGTTCATTGATGGAAGAGTGGATAAAGAAAATATGATTATATATATTACCCAGCCATAAAGAATAATGAAGTACTGTCATTTTTGCAAATATAAATAGACCATGAAGGTATTGTGCTAAGTGAAATATTTCAGATAAAGAGAAATACTGTATGATTTCACTTATAAGAGGAATCTAAAAAACAAAACACACAAACAAACAAAGCCAAAAAATCAAGCCCAAAGATAAAAAGAAGAGTTTGGTAGTAACTTGGAGGGATGGGGTAAATTGGTGAAGGGGGTTAAAAGTACCAATTTCCAGTTATAAAATAAGTCATGGGGATATAACATATGGCAAGGTGACTATAGTTAATATTGTATCACATATTTGGAAGTTGTTATGAGTACTTCTTAAAAGTTCTTATTACAACAAAATAAAGTAAAATTTGCACCTATGGATAGTGATGATGGTAACTAGACTCATAATGGTTACCATTTCACAATTTATACAAATATCACATTCGTACATGGGTGCCTGGGTCGCTCAGACAAACACCCAACTCTAGATTTCGATTCAGGTCATGATCTCACTGTTCATGAGTTCAAGCCCGGTGTCAGGTTCCGTGCTGACAGCACAGAATCTGCTTGGGATTCTGTCTCTCTCCCTCTCTCTTCCCCTCCCCTGCTCACATTCTCTTTCTATCTCTCAAGATAAATAAACGTAAAAAACATGTTGTACAATGAAATTAATATAAAGTTATATGTCAATTACGTTTCAATAAAAGTAAAGCTATTATAAAAGCCCTTCAAATAATTGGAAATCAACACAAGATACCATTCTTTTTTTAATGTTTCAAGTTTTAATTTAAACTGCAGTTAGTTAACATATACTGTAATATTAGTTTCAAGAGTAGAATTTAGTGATTCATCAATTATATATAACACCCAGTACTCATCACAAGTGCCCTCCTTAATACCCATCACCCATTTAGACCTTGCCCCCACAACACCTCCCCTCCAGAAATACTCAGTTTTCTCTTTATAGGTAATAGTTTCTCTTATGGTTTGCCTCCCTATCTGTTTTTATTTTATTTTGTTATTTCCTTCCACTATGTTCATCTGTTTTGTTTCTTAAATTCCACATATGAGTGAAATAATATATTTGTCTTTCTCTGGCTGACTTATTTTGCTTAGCATAATATACTTGAGCTCCATCCAAATCTTACAAATGGCAAGATTCAATTCCTTTTTAAGGCTGGGTAGTATTCCACTGCATATGCATATATATATATATATATATATATATATATATATATAATCTTCTTTATCCATTCATCATTCGATGGACACTTGGGCTCTTTCCATAATTTAACTATTGTTGATAATGCTAATATAGACATCAGGGTGCATGCGTCCCTTAAAATTAGTATTTTTGTGTCCTTTGAGTAAATACCTAGTAGTGCAATTGATGGGTCATAAGGTAGTCCTGTTTTTAACTTTTGTTTTAATGTTTATCTATTTTTGAGAGAGAGACATAGTGCAAGCAGGGGAGGGACACAAAGAGATCAAGGAACAGAATCTGAAGCAGACTCCAGGCTCTCAGCTGTCAGCATAGAGCCTGATGTGGGTTGAAGCTCATGCAGCATAAGATCATTACCTGAGCTGAAGTCCTATGCTTAATGCAACAACAGTGTAAGAAGATTCCCCTTCCTCTTCATCCTTGTCAACATCCGTTGTTTTCTATGTTGTTAATTTCAGTCATTCTGACTGGTGTGAGTTGCTATCTCATTGCAGTTTTGATTTGTATTTCCCTGATGATGAGTGATATTGGTGTGTCTTTTAGCCATCTGTATGCATTCTTTGGAAAAATATCTATTCATGTCTTCTGCCCATTTCTTAACTGTATTGTTTGTTTTTGGGTGTTGAGTTTAATAAGCTCTTTATAGATTTTGGATACTAACCCTTTATCAGATATGTCATTTGGAAATATCTTCTCCAATTCTAAAAATTGTCTTTTAGTTTTCTGGATTGTTTACTTCACTGTGCAGAACTATTTTATCCTGATGAAGTCCCAATGGTTAATTTTTTCTTTTAATTCCGTTGCCTCAGGAGACATGTGTAGTAATAAGTTGCTATGGGTAATTTCAAAGATGCACAGACTTCTAAAACTTCAGTCTTTGAGCTCCAATAGTTGTAAAAATCCATGATAATCAGCCCTTCTTATTTTTCCAGTCACTGGCTTTGGGAAATGTGTTTTTCTTGTGTGATCCCCTGTGCATTGCTTTCTCTCTCTCTCTCTCTCTCTCTGTCCGTGATCAGGGCTCCCTCCCCTCCACAGCACATGTGATTCTTTTCTTCTCTGCAAATCCCATCTCCATACATCCTACCTTCCATGATGTGGCTTTTCTCTCATTCTAGCTGTACAGTTTGGTCTCTCAGTGCTCAGACTGAATTTGTGGGTGTTCAGAATAATTTGATATTTATCTATCTATGGTAGAGGGATGAGGCAAACATAGGGTCCCCCTACTACTGGATCATCTTACCTCCTCTGCAAACCTCTATTATTTTTAAATAAACTTTTGCTAAATCTAAAACTATTCCAAAATCAAGTTTATTTTTTAATAAATTTTCTTGGGAGATTAACTATAAGTCTGGGAAGATCAAAAAAAGAAGATATTATTTTTTAAAAACTATTAGACTTGGGGCCTCTG
Source organism: Herpailurus yagouaroundi (assembly GCF_014898765.1). Taxonomy (NCBI): domain Eukaryota; kingdom Metazoa; phylum Chordata; class Mammalia; order Carnivora; family Felidae; genus Herpailurus; species Herpailurus yagouaroundi. Next base: position 189,617 of record NW_024420170.1, on the reverse strand, counting down.
GTAGCTCAGTCCTTTAAACATCCAACTTCTGCTCAGATCATGATCTCATGGCTCATGAGTTAAAGCCGCGCCTCAGGCTCTGTGCTGACAGCTCAAAGCCTGAAGCCTGCTTCGGATTCTGTGTCTCCCTCTTTCTCTGCCTCTCCCCCCACTTGCACTGTCTCTCTCTGTCTCTCAAATATGAATAAACGTTAATTTTTTTAAACTAATAGACTTGTAAGCATTAAAAAGAGTAATAATCAAGCAGATTATGGTATGTGGAAGTAGCAATTTGACATAGTAAAATATCTTACATATTGTGATTTTTGCATCTTTTTATAATTCCGAACAACATAAGGATATTGATTGGGTAAATTATAGTTGATCCATATACTTGAATGTTATGTAACCATTAAATAAAGTAGTATAAATGATTTAATTCATGTGGAGTTTCTGATTTAGTGGAACTGAGGTCATTCCCAAGGTTTTTGGAATTTAATGGTAATTTAATGGTAATTTAAAGGAATTTAATAGTAATTTTGATGTTTCTCAACTAGATAATGAATTTGAAGAATGATTGTGCTAATCTATTATTTCAAGTTTTTCTAAAATAAGTTTTGTTTTGTAACTTATAGAACTAATAGAAAATTAAAGGGGATTTCTAAAGTAGATTGAGACAGGTAAAAATCTAGCACATGCAAAATGCAAATGGGAAAAGACAAATTTTGTATTACTAGCATTAGCTTCTTTGTTTTTTAGTTATATTGTATAAATGTATACATTTAAATGCGTTTGAAAATATGCATATATATGTTATACCATCACCAAAATCAGGAAACCAAACATTCATCACATTAAAAATATTTCCTTCTTCGTGTGTGTGTGTGTGTGTGCGTGTGTGTGTGTGGCATGTTTGGTAAGAACAATAACTATATACACTATGTTGTACAGCAGATATCTAGAACATACCCATCTTGCCTAACAGACAATTTAAACCTATTTATAAGCAATTTCCTATTTTCCCCACCCCTGGCCACTGGGAGACCTTGCTCTTTTCCCTGGTTCTATGAGTTTAACTGTTTTATATACCTTATATAATCGGAACAATGTAGCATTCTGACTGGCTTATTTCACTTGACGTAATGTCCTATATATTCATCCATGTTGTCATAAATGGCAGGATTTCCTTTATTAAGGCTGAATAATATCCCATGACATGTACATACTACATTTTCTTTACCCATTCCATTCATCTATTATTTGGACATTTGGCTATTTCCCATATCTTGACTCTTGTGAATATTCCTACGGCGAACATGGGGGTGAGGATGTCTTCAACATCCTGAGTTTTATTTGTAATTTGTTGATGTACATCCACACTGTTTTCCATAAAATATGCACCAATTTGCATTTACAACAGTATAAAAGGTTTCTAATTTCTCCATATTCTCAATAATATTAACCTTTTTAAGTTTTATTATTTTTCTCCAAGTTTTTATTAAATTCCAGTTAGTTAACATAACAGTGTAATATTAGTTTCAGGTGTAGAATCCGAGATTTATCACTAAAATACAATACCCAGTGCTCATCACAAGTGCCCTACTTAATAACCATCACTTATGTAATCCAACCCCCAACCCACTTCCTCTTCAGTAACCATCAGGGTTTTTTTTTTTTTCTTTATACGTAAGATGTTGCTTCTTGGTTTATATTTTTTCCCCTATGTTCATTTTTTTTTGTTTCCTAAATACCACATATGAGTGAAATCATATGGTATTTGTCTTTCTATGATTGACTTATTTCGCTTTACATAATATTCACTAGGTCCATCTACATCATTGCAAATGATGAGATTTCATTCCTTTTAATTGCTGAGTAATATTCTGTTATAGATAGATAGATAGAGGAAAGATAGATAGATATCACATCTTTATCCATTCAATAGACATTTGGCTATTACTGATAATGTTTCTCTCATGGTTGCATGTTTACCTTTGAATTAGTATTACTGTATATGTTGGATAGATACCTAGTAATATTATGCAATTGCTAGTTGTAGGGTAGTTCTATTTTCAACTTTTTGAGGAACCTCCATACTGGTTTCTACAGTGGCTGCACCAGTTTGCATTCCCACCAAATATGCAAGAAGGTTCCTCTTTCACCACATCCTTGCCAACTCCTGTTGTTTCCCGTGTTGTTAATTTTAGCCATTCTGGTTGCTTGGAGGTGAAACATCATTTTAGTTTTGATTTATATTTCTCTGATGATGAGTGACGTTGAACATATTTTCATGTGTTGATTGACAATCTGTGTCTTCTTTGGAAAAAATGTCTAGTCATATCTTCTGTCCAATTTTTTATCAGGACTATTTGTGTTTTGGGTTTTGAGATTTATTAAGTTACTTATATATTTTGGATAGTAACCCTTTATTATATATGTCATTTGCAAATATATTCTCCAATTCTGTAGGTTGCCTTTCAGTTTTGTTTATTGTTTCCTTCACTGTACAGATTTTTTATTTTGATGACATCCAAATAGATTATTTTGCTTTTGTTTCCCTTGCCTCAGGAGACATATCTAGAAAGAAGTTGCTATGGATGATGTCAAAGAGGTTATTGCCTGTGTTCTCCTCTAGGATTTTATTTTATTTTACTTTATTGTATTTATTTTATTTATTTTTTTTCAATGTATGAAATTTATTGTCAAATTGGTTTCCATACACCACCCAGTGCTCATCCCAAAAGGTGCCCTCCTCAATACCCATCACCCACCCTCCCCTCCCTCCCACCCCCCATCAACCCTCAGTTTGTTCTCAGTTTTTAAGAGTCTTTTATGCTTTGGCTCTCTCCCACTCTAACCTCTTTTTTTCCCCTCCCCTCCCCCATCCAACTGGATATTCTTTCCTACTTTGTGAAAGATTAATTGACCATATAGCTTTGAGTCCATTTCAAGGTTTTCTATTCTATTCCATTGATCTGTTTGTATTTTTGTGCCAATACCATACTGTCTTGATGACTACAGCTTTGTAATAAAACTTCAAGTTTGAAATTTTGATGCCTCCATGTCTCTTTTTCTTTTCAAGACTATTTGGGGTCTTTTGTGGTTCCATATGAGTTTTACGATTGTTGTTCTAGCTCCATGAAAAATTCTGTTGCTATTTTGATAGAGACTGCATTAAATGTGTAAATTGTTTTGGGTAATTTAATCATTTTAACAATATTTGTTCTTCTGATCCATGAGCATGGAGTATGTTTCCATTTATTTTTGTCCTCTTCACTTTCATCAGTGTTTTGTGGAGAGCGGATCTTTCACCTATTTGGTTAGGCTTATTCCTAGGTATCTTATGGGTTTGGGAGCAATTGCACATGGGATTGATTCCTATATTTCTCTTTATTCTGCTTTATTATTGGTGTATAGAAATGCAACTGATTTCTGTTTATTTATTTTGTATTCTGTGATTTTCCTGAATTCGTATATCAGTTCTAGAAAATTTTTGGTGGAGTATTTTGGAGTTTCTATATAGATAATGTCTTCTGCAATTAGCGAATGTTCCTTGCTAACTTGGAGGTATTTTATTTTATTTTATTTTGTTTTATGGTCTGATTGTTCAGGCTAGGACTTTTAGTATTTATTTTTATTTTTATTTTTATTTTTATTTTTGAGAGAGGGAGAGAGAGAGAGAGAGAGAGCAGGAGAAGGGCAGAGAGCAGGAGACACAGAATACAAAGGAGACTCCAGGATCTGATCTGTCAGCACAAACCCTGACACAGGGATGAAACTTGCAGACTGCAAGATCATGACCTGAGCTGAAGTCAGACACTTAGCCAACTGAGCTACCCAGGTGCCCCTCTCTAGTACTTTTTAAAATAGCAGTGGTGACACTGGACATCCTTATCTTGTTCCTGATCATAGAGTAAAATCTCTTAGTTTTTCCATTGAGGATGACGTTAGTTGTGGATTTATTGTGTATGGACTTTATGATGTTGAGGTATATTCGCAGTAACCCTACTTTGTTGAGAGTTTTAAATCATGAATGAATGTCCTCCTTTGTCAAATGCTTTTTCTGCATGTATTAAGAGGATCATATGTTTCTTATCTTATCTTTTCTTAATGTGGTTTATCACATTGATTTGTAAATATTGAATCAGTCTTGCACCTAGAAATAAATCCCAATTTATTGTGGTGAATGTTTCTTTTAAGGTACTACTGGATTTGGTGTGCTAGTGTTTTATTGAGAATTTTTGCATCTATGTTCTTCAGGGATATTGGCCTGTAGTTCTCCTTTTCAGTAGAGTTTTTTCTGGTTTTGGTATCAGAATAATGCTGGCCTCAAAGAATGAATTTGGAGGTTTTCTTACCATTTCTATTTTTTTAATTGTTTGAGAAAAATAGGTATTAACTCTTTGTTAAGTGTTTCATAAAATTCCCCCATAAAGCCATCATCTGTCACTGGACTTTTTTTTTTGGGAGATTTTTGATTAATGATTCAGTATATTTACTTGTTATCAGTCTGTTCAAGTTTTCTATTTCTTCTTGTTTTAGTTTTGGTAATGTATATGTTTCTTAGAATTTATCAATTTCTCCCAACTTGTCCAATATGTTGGCATATCGTTTTTCATAATATTCTCTCATAATGGTTTGTATATCTGTGGTGTTGGTTGTTTTCTCTCGTTTTTAGTTCGTTATTTTATTTACTTGGGCTCTTTTTTCATTTCTGTTTGATAAATCCAGGTAGGGGGTATTCAATTTTACGATTTTTTTTTTCAAAAAAACAATCCTTGTTTCATTCATGTGTTCTATTCTTTTTTTAAATTTCTATATCATGTGTTTCTTCTCTAATCATTATTATTTCCTCTCTTTTGCTTGCATTTGGCTTCATTTGTTGTTCTTTTTCTACCTCCTTCAGGTATAAGGTTAAGTTGTTTATTTTAGATTTTTTCTTCTTTCTTGAAGTAGACCTGTATTGCTATATACTTCCCTGTCATGAATACTTTTGCTGCATCCCAAATGTTTTGCACCGCCATGTTTTCATTTTCATTTGTTTCCATATATATTTTTTATTCTTCAATTTCCTTATTGATGCACTCATTCTTTAGAAGCTTTACCTCCATGTAATTGTGGTCTTTCCAAAAGTTTTTTTTGTGGTTGACTTAAAGTTTCATAGCATTGTGGTCAGAAAATAGGCATGGTATTATCACAATCTTTTGTACTTGTTGAGGCTTGATTTGTGATCTAATATGTCATCTATTCCACAGAACGTCCAATGTGCACTTGAAAAGAATGTGTATTCTGTTTTAGGATGAAATGTTCTGAATATATCTGTTAAGTCTATCTGATATGGTGTGTCATTCAAAGCCATTGTTTCCTTGCGGATTTTCTGCTTTGGTGAGCTGTCCATTGATGTAAGTGGAGGTGTTAAACTACCCTACTATTATTGTATTATTATCAATGATTTCCATAATCTTTGTCATTAATTGTTTTAAATATTTGCGTGCTTTAATGTTTGGGCATAAATATTTATAATTCTTAGATCTTGTTTGGTAGTCCCCTTTATTCTGATATAGTGTCCTTCTTTCATTCTTGTTACAGTCTTTGGTTTAAAATCTATTGTGTCTATTATAAGTATTGCTATTCTGGCTTTCTTTTGACATACATTTGCATGATGAATATTTATCCATTCCTTCACTTTCAATCTACAGGCATCTTTCTGTCTAAAATGAATTTCTTTTAGGCAGCATATACATTTGTCTTGTTTTATTATCCATTCTGACACCCAAGTTTTTTTTTATTTGAGCATTTAGTCCATTTACATTCAGAATCATTATTGATAGATATGTATTTAGTCATATTGTATTATTTTTTGCCATTGTTTCTGGAGATTTTCTCCATACTTTGTCACTTTCATCTTTACTTTGCAATCAAAGAGGTTCTAATATTTGTTGTAGGGCTTGTTTGGTGGTTACAAATTCCTTTAGGTTTTATTTGGGAATATCTTTATCTTTCCTTATTTTCTGAATATCCTTGCTGGATAGAGTATTCTTGGCTTCAGTGTTTTACCATTTTGCATGTTGAATATATCATGCCACCCTCATCTGGCTTCCCAAGTTTCTGTTGAGAGTGTCTGCTAGCCTTATGGGTATTCCCCTGTACATTACAAACTTTTTTTGTCTTGCTGCTTTTAGGATTTTTCTTTATCACCATATTGTGCAAATTTAATTACAACACGTCTTGGTGTTGTCCTGCTTTTGTTGATTTTGATGAGCCGCTCTCTGTGCCTCCTGGGTCTGGATGTCTGTTTCTTTCCCTTGATTAAGGAAGTTTTCAGCTATTATTTCCTCAAATAAATTTTCTGCTCCCTTTTCTCTCTTTCCTTCTTCTGGGATTCCTATAATAATGTTACTATGTTTGATGGAGTCACTGAGTTACATGTCTATTCTCATGTTCATAATTTTTCTTTCTCTTTTTCCTGTTCAGCTTCATTATTTTCCAATATGCTATCTTCTACATCACTTATTTGTTTCTCTGATTCTTCTATCCTTGTGTTCATTACATCCAGTCTGTCTCAAATCTCAGTTATTCCATTTCTCATTCTGATTGTTTTAAGTCTTTTATCACTGCTATAAGAGTATCCTTGAAGTCTTACATTCTTTTCTCAAGTCCCACATATATCCTTATTAATTTTGTTTTACATTGTCCATCAGACATATTACTTATATCTGTTTCAATTAGATCTCTGGCTTTGACCTTATCTGGTCTTTCATTTGCGATGAATTTCTCTGTCTTTGTATTTTGTCTGAGTCTCTGTATTCTTCTGCATATGAGAACAACCTCTATGTTTCTTGCACCTGAGAGTAATCGCTTTGTGAAAAAGAAGTTATATAGTGCACCAGGAAGAGTCTCTGATGTGTGCTGTGTCTACTCTGCTGCTGTGTTTTGGCTTCTTTATCCTTCCGGCTAGTCATCTGTGGAGGCTCTCCTTGCCTGCAGTGAGCAATGTTTGGCCCTTGGCCAGAATGTGGAGAGTTTTAACTAGGTGTGCTCTGGCCTGCTTGTTAAATGATTCCTAATGTTACTTGCACTAGAACTGAAGCTTTGCAGAACTTGGGAGATGTGGAGTGAGCAGGGGTTTCTGCTGGTCTTCTGGGAAGGGGCCCACTGCACTGAGACTGAGGCACACTTTCCTGAGAAGGGCAGCACCAACAGAGTACAGAGGGGTGGGACTTTATGTTAGCAATTGAGGCAGCCAGTGTTGGTGCTATACTGCTTACTGAAGGATAAGTTGAGGGACAGATGTGGGAAATGGTGCCACCTAGCTCCTTTTCCATAGAGAGGGGTCTCAGTGCTTTCTACTCTGAGGGAAACACTTGCAGAAGAACGAATAATCTCCTTTTTTGTGCCCCATGGTTTTTCTTTTTTTCAGTCCACTGTTTTCATGTTTGTTTCTGGGTTATGTCACTGTCCTCTCTCCAGGAGCAGTGCAGTACACTCCAAGCTTTATTCCAGACAAGCCTTCTCACTTTTACAACTCCAAATTTTAGGGACGTGTTGTGGGTAAGAGTCTACACTGGTCTTCTAAGGAATGTCTTTCCGTGCTGGGACTGATGTATGTTTGACTGAGAAGGGTAGTCATGCCAGAGCTCAAGGGCATGGGACTTGGAACAATCAGGGCAAGCAGCCAGTGATGTGGCAAGCTGTTCTAAGCAGGTGGCTCTCCACCTATGCTGATGGACAGGGGAGGGAAATGCCACCCACTTGCTCCTTTGTCTCCATAGAGGTGTCTATGAATGCTACCTCTCACAAATGCACACCAAAAACAATCTTTCCTCTGTGCACCTTCTGTGTTCCTCTTATTTCACTGTCTGCCCCTGGGTTGTTTGCCTGCTTTCTCTCCACCAGTAGGGTAGCACCCTCAGGGCTCTATTCCAGCCAGGTCAGCAGACCTTTAAAACTCCAGTCTTTGAGCTCCTCTGGTTGTAAAAGCTCCAGAATATCAGTCCCTATTGTTTCCCCAGCCAAATGCTTTGGGGAAGTGCTCTCTTTGTGCACTCCTCTGTCTCCTATGGTTTTCTATAAGATCAGGGCTCCTCCTCATCTACAGCATACATAATCTGTTTCTCCCCAAAACCATGTCTTCACACTTCTTACCTTCATCGATGTGACCCCTTCTCTCTCTCTCTAGTTGTGCAATTTGGTCTGTAAGTCTTCAGTTCGATTTCTTGGGTATTCAGATTATTTGATTTATATAGTTGTGTTTGAAGGACTAAGGATCCTTAAGGGACTCCTACTATGCTGCCATATTTGCTTCCCATTTTAATATTTATCTTTCTTAAAAAATCATAGCCATCCTAACATGCATGAGGTAATATCTCAATGGGGGTTTTCATTTATATTTTCCTAATGATTAGTAAAGTTAGGCACCATTTCATATAATTGTTTGTCATTGTCCTTTTTGGAGTAGAAGTATCTATTCAATTTCCTTTTCAAAAATAAGTTTATTTATTTATTTTGAGAGAAAGAGACAGAGAGCACGTAAGTGGGGGAGATGTAGAAACAGAGAGACAATCCAGCAGACTCTGTGCTGACAACTCACAGCCCAATGTGAGGCTCAAACTCATGAACTGTGAAATCATGACCTGAGTCAAAATCAAGAGTTGGATGTTTAACTGACTAAGCCACCCAGGCACCCTTCATTTTCTTTTTTAATAGTGTTATTATTATTATTCTCATATTATTGTTTCTTTTTCTATACAGAAAGTATTTAGTTTGATGTAATCACACTTGCTTATTTTTTTTCTTCCACTGCCTATGCTTTTGGTGTTATATTACAGTTATTTTTGTCAACATTAATTCCAAGAATTTTCCCTTCTATATGTTTTATTTTATGAGTTTTAGAGTCTCAGGTCTTTTTTAAAAGGTTTTATTACTTATTTTGAGAGAGCTTGAGTGAGGAGGGGAGCAGCAGAGACAATTCCAAGCAGGTTCTCTGCTGTCAACACAAAGCCCAATGTGGGGCTCAATCCCACAAACTGAACCCTGAAATCATGGCCTGAGCCAAAGCCAAGAGTTGGGTGGTTAACCAGTTGAGACACCCAGGTGCTCCTAGAACTTCAAGTCCTAACATTCAAGTCTTTTTTTTTTTTAGTTTTTAATTTAAATTCTAATTAGTTAACTTACAGTGTAATATCAGTTTAAGGTGTACAATTTAGTGATTCAAAACATTTAACTGTGTAATCCATCTTGATTTCAATTTTGTGTATGGTATGAGATAGGGTTCCAATCTCATTCTTTCTCACGTTAATATCTAGATTTTTAAATGCCATTTGTTGAAGAGAGTATCTTTTCTCCATTGTGTGTTACTGGTTGCCTTGTTGAAGAGGAGTTGACTGTAATTGTGTGGATTTATTTATGGACTATATTCTGTTCCATCTGTTTATATGTCTGTTTCATTCCAGTGTCATACTTTTAAAATTACCACAGTTTTATAATATATTTTTATTATTTTTTAATGTTTATTTATTTTTGAGAGAGAGAGAAAGAGACAGTGTGTGACCAAGGGAGGGAGGGAGAGAAAGAGAGACAGAGAGAGAGAGAGAGAGAGAGAGAATCCAAAGCAGACCCCAGGCTCTGAGCTGTCAGCACAGAGCCTGACACAGAACTGTAACTCATGAACCATGAGAACATGGCCTGAGCCAAAGTGTGACACTTAACCGACTGAGCCACCTAGGTGCCCTGTAATATATATTTTTTAATTTTTTTAACGTTTATTTATTTTTGAGACAGAGAGAGACAGAGCATGAACGGGGGAGGGGAAGAGAGAGAGGGAGACACATAATCGGAAACAGGCTCCAGGGTCTGAGCCATCAGCACAGAGCCCGACATGGGGCTGGAACTCACGGACCATGAGATCATGACCTGAGCCGAAGTCGGATGCTCAACCGACTGAGCCAGACTGAGCCACCAAGGCGCCCCTGTAATATATTTTAAATAAGAAATGTGCTACTCCCAGCTTTCTCTTTCTTTCTCAAGATCAATTTACATTTTTAAGGGTCTTTTGTGATTCTATATCACAAAAGATGTGAATTTTACATTTTTTTTACATTTGTGTAAAAAAATACCAATGGTGGAGGGAGGATGGCGGCATAGGAGGACGCTGGGCTCACCGTGCGTCCTGCTGATCACTTAGATTCCACCTACACCTGCCTAAATAACCCAGAAAACCGCCAGAGGATTAGCAGAACACAGTCGCCAGAGCCAAGCGCAGACGAGAGGCCCACAGAAGAGGGTAGGAAAGGTGGCGAGGCTGTGCGCACTCCACTGACTGGCGGGAGGGAGCCAGGGCGGAGGGGCGGCTCGCCGGCCAAGCAGAGCCCCCAAGTCTGGCTTGCAAAAAGCGGAGGGGCCTGACAGAGTGTGTTCCGACAGCAAGCGCGACTTAGCGGCTGGGAGGTCATAAGTTAACAGCTCTGCTCAGAAAGCGGGAAGGCTGGAGGACAAAGGGAAGGAGAGCTGCTGAGCCCCCTGACTACAGAGCTCAGTTTGGTGGGGAACAAAGGCGCTCGCCAGCGCCATCTCCCCCGCCCATCCCCCAGCCAAAATCCCAAAGAGAACCAGTTCCTGCCAGGGAACTTGCTCGCTCCGCACAAACACCCAACTCTGCGCTTCTGCAGAGCCAAACCTCCGGCAGCGGATCTGACTCCCTCCTGCTGCCACAGG
>NW_024420170.1:145728-173925 GCF_014898765.1 Herpailurus yagouaroundi | reverse complement strand
CTCTGGAAAGCAGTGTGGAGGTTCCTCAGAAAATTAAAAATAGACCTACCCTATGACCCAGCAATAGCACTGCTAGGAATTTATCCAAGGGACACAGGAGTACTGATGCATAGGGGCACTTGTACCCCAATGTTCATAGCAGCACTCTCAACAATAGCCAAATTATGGAAAGAGCCTAAATGTCCATCAACTGATGAATGGATAAAGAAATTGTGGTTTATATACACTATGGAATACTACGTGGCAATGAGAAAAAATGAAATATGGCCTTTTGTAGCAACGTGGATGGAACTGGAGAGTGTGATGCTAAGTGAAATAAGCCATACAGAGAAAGACAGATACCATATGGTTTCACTCTTATGTGGATCCTGAGAAACTTAACAGGAACCCATGGGGGAGGGGAAGGAAAAAAAAAAAAAGAGGTTAGAGTGGGAGAGAGCCAAAGCATAAGAGACTGTTGAGAACTGAGAGCAAACTGAGGGTTGATGGGGGGTGGGAGGGAGGAGAGGGTGGGTGATGGGTATTGAGGAGGGCACCTTTTGGGATGAGCACTGGGTGTTGTATGGAAACCAATTTGACAATAAATTTCATATATAAATAAAAAAAATACCAATGGTATTTTGATAGCAATTGCTTTGGGTTATGGATAATTCTTCAAATTGATAAGCATAGGAGTTGTTTTTTTTTTTTTACATATAAAACATTGTTGATGAAAAGGGAATATCGCAGTGGGGTATAAGTACTCTAGGCCTGCCTCTCCCAATGAATACAACTAGATAACTATCAAATCATTCTAAACACCCCAGAAATTTACTTAAGGACTGGCAGAACACCTCCCCAACTACAGGTAGAGAAGAGGCCACATGGAAGAAGGCAAGAAGTGTGGAGCTGCAGTTTGGGGAGAAACAGATCAGGGTTGATGCATTGGGGAGAGAGCTGCAATCACAGTGAATGATAGTTTAGGACACTTAGAGGTGCATGCCGAAAATGAATCCCCACAGCAATTGGCTTGGAAAGCCAGAGGGACCAAATTTCCCAAGTTCTTGAAACCAGCAGGACTTAAAGTTTAGAACTTTAAAAGTCAGCTAACTTTGCTTGGATAGAGCCCAGAAAGCATTAAGACTACTCTTGGAGAGAAAGTTGGGGAAATAGCCCATGGACATACAGCATAGAAACAGCGATTTGAAGAGTGCCTGGGACACACAGTGAGGAGATTATTTGCTCATCTCAGAGGATGTACCTGAGAGCAGCATTCATGGAAAGATCCCCTCCAGGAACAAACTGGAAGGTGCCGTTTCCTTCCCCTGTACCTCAGCATAAGCACATGACCATTTGAGAGAACCAGGGAAGAGCAAACTCTTGCCACCTAACTTGCCTACACAAAGCCCTGCCACACCACACACTACTGGAACTGCTTTTGTTCCAGCCATACTGGTCTCAGTCAACATGGCAGTCCCCTTTCCTGAGAAGACTGGTCCAAGCCTTGACCTGGCCAGTTTTCTGACCTGGGAGTTTTGCAGCACCTCAATTCTGGAAGTAGTGGTAACAGGTTTTATTTCATAAAAATACCAAAGCACACTTACTTAAAAGTGGCCACATTCAATCCAGGGAGCAAACACTGCTAACAACAGGCAAAGAGAACCTCTGCAGACAACTGACCTGAAGGATAGAGCGGCTAGGATACAACAAGGAGCACACATTGGAGACACCACAGAAGTACCAGCCCCTGGGGAACAGGGAACAATACATGGCAAGCCATTACAGTTCCTTTTCTTCATAAGGCCCAAACCCTCAAAAACAGGAGATGTAGATAACTTTCCTAACACAAACAAACAGGCACAGATACTTATATGAAATGAGAAGACAGAATAATTTGTCCCAAATTAAGGAACAAGACAAGACCACACCGAAGGATTTAAGTAAAACAGATATAATTAACATACATGATAGAGAATTTAAAGTAATGATCATAAAGATATTCTCTGGAATAGAGAAAAGACCGGAAGGCATAAGTGAGACACTTAACAAAGAGATGAGGAAGAACATAACAAAAATAAAGGGCTCAATACACAAAATGAGAAACACATTGGATGGAATGAAAAGTAGCTTGGAATAAGCAGAGGAATGAATCAATGTCCTACAAGACAGAACAATGGAAAGTAATCAAAGTGAATAAAAAAGGAAACAATGAATTATGCAAAATGTGAATGCACAAAGGGAATGCAGTGATTCCATCAAACAAAAAAGAATTTGTATTATAGGAGTCCCAGAAGAAATAGAGAAAAATTGAGGCAGAAAATTTGTTTTAAGAATTAATAACTGAAGACTTCCCTAATCTGGGGAAGGAAACAGATATCCAGATCTGGGAGGCACAGAAAACTCCCCCCCAAAAATCAACAAAAGCACATCCACACCAAGGATAATAATGTAATTAAACTGGCAAAATATAGTGATAAAGATGGGGCACCTGGGTCGCTCAGTCAGTTGAGTGTCTGACTATTAGTTTGGGTTCAGGTCATGATCATGGGGTCGTGGGTTCAAACCCCATGTAGGGCTCCACAATGAATGTGGAGCCTACTTGGGATCCTCTCTTCCTGTTTCTCAAAATAAAAAAAAAATAAACATGAAAAATATAAAGTGATAAATAACATTTTTTTATTTGATAAGGAGAGAGAGATCGTGAGCAAAGGAGAGGGGCAGAGGGGGAGAGAGAGAGAGAGAGAGAATCTCAAGCAGACTGTGTATGGAGCCTGAAGTGGAGCTTGATACCACAACCCTGGGATCACAACCTGAGCTGAAATCAAAAGTCTGATGCTCAACTGAATGAGCCACCCAGGCAACCCAAGAAAAAGAAATTAAGAAACAAGAAAAAGACAGTAACATGTAAAATAAATGCCATAAAGGCTATCAGGGACTGTTTCAGCAGAAACGTGCCAAGCCAGAAGGGAGTGGCATGATACATTCATAGTGATAAATGGTAAATATCTGCAGCCAAGAATATTCTATCCAACATTGCTATCATTCTGAATAGGAGAAATAAAGAGTTTCTTAGACACACTAAACCAACCATGAAAGAAATATTAACAGAAACTCGGTGAGTGGAAAAGAGGGGCTAAAATGACATTATGAGGGTAGGAAGCTTAAAAGAAGTAACAATGAATACTTCTGTAAAAAGTCAGTCAAGAAACACACAAAAGAAAAGGATGTAATATATGACTCTATATACCAAAACTCTGGGGATGAAAAGAGTACAAAATGGGCTAAAACATAAATGACTAGGGGTGGAGTTAAGATGGCAAAGAAGTAAAGGGACTGGGATTTTCCTTGTCCCTCAAACACAGCTGAATTGAGGTCAGATCACTTAGAACACCCCTGAAATCAATCTGTGTAATGGCAGAAGTGTCCCCACGATTGGAGGGAGACAGCTTGGCAGCATGGAGGTGCATGTATGTGAACTGGGGAGATAAAATGACATAGGCAAGGAGTGGGGGGATACTTTTTGTGCAGGGAACAAAGGGAGAGAAAGAGAGCAAGGTTCAGTATCAAATTAGAACAAGAGGAAAACCTTTCTGGACCATGGACTAGGGAAAAAGAAATACAGAATGCCATTTTCTATTTTGCAAACATCCTTAGGAGTTGAAACTCAAAGGTTCCAAAAGTGCCAGACTTTCTCAGGAGCAAAACCAGGAGACAACATGAGCCCCACTCCTGGGGAGCCTCCCCAGGGTGCTGTAGTGATCACAGGGGTGCACTGGGAGAGAATAGTCTCCTTCCTTGAGTACTTTGGGAAGAGGGTTTATTGTCTCCCCAAAGATGAAAGAACATGCAGGTGACAGCCAAAGGCCTTTTATCAGCAATGTGGTGTGGAGCTACACCAGAACGTGTTCCATAGGGTGCAGGACTCTTTAGGACATCAGGTTTTGAATCCCAGACACTCAGAAAGTGTGGGAAAAATATGGAGCAGAGCAAGGTGACCCCCTTCACTATTCTGTGATGGCTGTCTAACAGCACAATCTGAGACACCTGGTCTGGGGAGGAGAGATTATGGTGTCACAATTTTTCTTCCTAACACCAACACAATGGGACTTCAGAGAGCAACACAGCAGTCCCCAGTAGAGGTGGGACCCACTTGGACAAAACCCCACCACTCTGTGCCTGGAAACTGCTTACTTACTAGAGCAAATCTGACTTACTGGAGGCAGCCAGACTTCTCCTCTAGACCAGCACAGCCACCTGCAGACAACTGGTTTTTGCTTTTGTTTTTTGTTTTGTTTTGTTTCTGTCTTATTTCTTTTCTTTCCTTTCCTTTTCTTTTCTTTTACTTTCATTTCTTCTCTTCTCTTTTTTTTTTCTTTTTCTTTTTACCCTCTTCTTTTTTCTTTTTTTCTTTTGGAATCAGGCTCATAGCTTCTGATTTGTTTTGGTCAATATTTATTATATATAATATATATATATAACTATATATATATAAATATATAAAAATATATATTTTATATATAAATGTATATAATATATAATATACTATAATATCTCAATATAATATATTATCAATATATCTCAATATAACATATTATATATATATATATATATATATATATCAAAAATATTGAGATCATACCATGCATGTTTTCAGATCGCAAAGCTATGAAACTTGAAGTCAACTACAAGAAAACATTTGGAAAGCACCCACATACATGAAGGTTAAAAAACATCTTACTAAAGAATGAATGGGGCAACCAGAAAATTAAAGATTAAGAAACACATGTAAGCCAATGAAAATGAAAAATGAGAGTCCAAACCCTTTCGGATGCAGCAAAGGCAGTCTTCTTTGAAGTCTTCTTAAGAAGAAAATGCTTTGCAATTCAGTCCTATCTCAAGAAGCAAGAAAGGTCATAAACACACAACCTAACATAATACCCAAAGGCACTAGCAAAAATGCAGCAAATAAAGGCCAAAGCCAAAAAAAGGGAAATAATAAAGATTAGTACAGAAATAAGTAATACAGAATCCAAAAGGAACACTAGAACAGATCAATGAATCTAAGAGCTGGCTTTTTGAAAGAATAAACAAAATTGATAACCCCCTAGACAGTGGTCTCAGGAGAAGAAGAAGGAGAAGAAGAAGAAGAAGAAGAAGAGAGACCCAAAGAGAGAGAGAAAAAAAAAACATGAATGAAAGAGGAGAGCTCACACCCAACACCAAAGACATACAAACAGTTATGAATAATATGAAAAAATGTGTGCTAACAAACTGGACAATCTGGAAAAAAATGTACAAATTCCTAGACACTCACACACTACCAAAACTCAAACAAGAAGAAATAGAAAATTTGAACAGACCCATACCAACAAATAAATTGAATTAGTTATCAAATATCTGCCAACAAATAAGATTCCTGGGCCAAATGACTTCCCAGGGGAATTCTACCAGACATTTAAAGAAGGGTTAATACCTATTTTTCTCAAACTGTTCCAAAAAATGGAAATGGAAGGAAATCTTTCAGACTCATTCTATGCAGCCAACATTACCTTTATTTCAAAACCAAAGACCCCACTAAAAAGGAGAAATACAGGCCAAAATCTCTGATGAACCTGGATGCAAAAATTCTCAACAAGATATTAACAAATCAATTCAACAGAACATTGAAAGAATTATTGACCATGATCAAGTGGGATTCATTCCTGAGCTGCAGGGCTGGTTCAATATTTGCAAATCAATCAATGTGATAAATCACATTTAATAGAAGAAAGGACAAGAACCATATGATCCTTTCAATAGATGCAGAAAAAGCATTTTACAAAATACAGCATCCTTAGTTAATAATAACTACCAAGAAAATAGGGATAGAAGGAACATACCTTAACATTGTAAAAGCCATATATGAAAGACCCACAGCTAATATCATCCTCAATGGGGAAAACTTAGAGCTCTCCCCCAGAGGTCAAGAACACAACAGGGATGTCCACTCTTACCACTGTTGTTTAACATATTGTTGGAAGTCCTAGCCTTAGTCATAAAACACCAAAAAGAAATAAATGCATCAAAATTGTCAAAGAAGAAGTCAAAATTTCACTCTTTGTAGATGACATGTTACTCTATATGGAAACTGCCAGAATGGATATGTGAATTAAGCAAAGCCACAGGATACAAAATGAACATACAGAAATTGGTTACATTTATATACACCAATAGCAAAACAACAGAAAGTTATCAACAAATCAACCCCATACACAATTGCACCAAAACACATAAAATACCTAGGAAAAAACCTAACCAAAGAAGTAAAAGATCTGTACATTGAAAGTTATAGAAAGCTTATGAAAGAAAATGAATAAGACACAAAGAAATGGAAAAACATTTCATGATCATGGATTGGAAGAACGAATATTGTTAAAATGTTGATACTACCCAAAGCACTCTACACATTCAATGCAATCCCAATCAAAATAGTACCAGCCTTCTTCAAAGAGCTAGAACAAACAATCCTAAAATTTGTATAAAACCACAAAAGACCCCAAATAACCAAAGTAATGTTGAAAAAGAAAATCAAAGCTGGGGGCATCACAATCACAGACTGTTGCCTGTACAACAAAGCTTTAATTATCAAATCAGTATGTTATTGACACAAAAATAGACACATAAACTAATGGAATAGAATAGAGAACCCAGAAATGGCCCCCCAAACGTATGGCCAACAAATCTTTGACAAAGCAGGAAAGAGTATCCAATGAAAAAAAGACAGTCTCTTTAGCAAATTATGCTGGGTGAACTGGATAGCAACATGCAGAAGAATGAAACTGGACCATCTTCTTACACCATACACAAAAGAAAATTCAAAATAGATGAAAGACCTAAATGTGAGACAAGAAACCATCTAAATCCTAGTGGAGAATACATGCAGCAATGTCTTTGACCTTAGCTGCAGCAATTTCCTGCTTGACATATACCAAAGGCAAAGGAAATAAAAACAAAAATGAACTATTGGGACTTCATCAATATAAAATGCTTCTGCACTGCAAAGGAATCAATCAACAACACTAAAGGACAACCAATGGAATGGGAAATGATATTTGCAAATGACATATCAGATAAAAGGTTAGCATCCAAAATCTATAAAGAACAACTCAACACCTGACAAACAAATAATCCAGTGATGAAATGGGCAGAAGGAATGAATAGACACTTTTGCAAAGAAGACATTCAGATGACCAAGAGACACATGAAAAGATGCTAAACATCACTCATCATCAGGGAAATACAAATAAAAACCACATTGTGATATCACCTCACATCAGTCAGAGTGGATAAAATTAACAACTCAGGAAACAACAGATGCTGGCAAGGATGTGGAGAAATGGGAAGCCCTTTGCACTCTTGGTGGAAATGCAAACTCATGCAACTTCTCTGGAAAACAATGTGTAGATTCCTGAAAAAATTAAAAACAGAACTGCCCTACAACCCAGCAATAGCACTACTAGGAATTTATCTAAAGGATATAGGAGTGCTGATGCATAGAGGCACATGTACCCCAATGTTTATAGCAACACTTTCAACAATAGCCAAATTGTGGAAAGAGCCTAAATGGCCATCAATTGATGAATGGATAAAGAGGATGTTGTTTATATATACAATAAAATACTACTTGGCAATGAGAAAGAATGAAATCCTGCCATTTGCAGCAACAAGGATGGAACTGGAAGGTACTATGTTAAGTGAAATAAGTCAGTCAAAGACAGATATCATATCTTTTCACTCATACGTGGAACATGAGAAAGTTTGCAGAAGACCATGGGGAAATGGAAGGGGACAAATTGTTACAAACAGAGAGGGAGGGAGGCAAACCATAAGAGATTCTTAAACACAGAGAACAAACTGAGGGCTGTGGTGGGGGGTGAGGGGAAAGTGGGTGATGTGCATGGAGGAAGGCACTTTTAGGGATGAGCACTGGCTGTTGTATGTAAGTTATTAATCACAAGAATCTACACCCAAAACCAAGAGCACACTGTATACACTGTAAATTAACCAACTTGACAATAAAATGTATTTAAAAATAAGAGCACTGTATAATCCTAAAGGAGATGATCCAAAAAAAAAAGATATAACAATTATAAATAGTTAGGAATCCAATGTGGGAGCAAACCCAAATATATAAATCAATTAATAACTAATATAAAGGAACTAATTGATAATAATACAATAATAGTAAGAGAGTTTAACACCCCACCTACATCAATGGGAAGATCATCTAAACAGAAAATCAACAAGGAAACAAGAGGTTTGAATGACACACTGGACCAGATGGACTTAACATATATATATTCAGATAATTTCACTCCAGAACAGCAGAATACACATTCTTCTCAAGTGTGCATGGCACATTCTCCAGAATAGATCACATATTAGGTCACAGAAAAGGCATCAAAAATTAAAAAAAATATTGAAATCTTGCTCCTATTCTGAACACAATGCTTTGAAACTACATCAGTCATAAGAAAAAATTGGAAAGACCACAAATACAAGGAAGGTATACAACATGATACTAAACATAAATGGGACAACAAGAAAATCAAAGAAGAAATTTTAAAAAATACATGGAAATAAATGAGAATGAAAACACAGTGGTCCAAAACCTTTGGGATGCATCAAAAGCAGTCCTAAGGGGATAGCATATAACAATGCAGTCTTAACCTCAAGATGCAAGAAAAATCAGAAATAAGCAAACTAGTGTTACACTTATAGGAGCTATAAAAAGAATAACAAATGAAGCCTAAGATCACCAGAAGGAAAGAAATAATAAAGAGAGGAGCAGAAATAGATGATATAGAAACTAAAAAAAAAAAAAAAAGAAAAATGGAACAGATCAGTAAAACCAGTAACTTGTTTTTTTGAAAATATCAATAAAATTGGTAAACTCTAGCTAGCCTTATCAGAAAGAGAGAATAAAGGACCCAAATGAATAAGATGACAAACAAAAGAGGAGAAATAAACAACACAAAAAAATACAAAGAATTATGAGATTATTTAAAACTCTACGCCAACAAATGACAACCTGGAAGAAATGGATAAATCTCTGGAAACATACAAATTACCAAAAGTGAAACAAGAAGAAATATAAAACTTGAACAGACCAATAACCAGAAAAGGAATTGAATGAGTAATTAAAAAAAAAAACTCCCAAAAAACAAAAGTCTAGGGCCAGATGACTTTGCAGGTGAATTCTATGAAACATTTAAAGAGCAGTTAATACTTATTCTTTTTAAACTATTCACAAAATAGAAAAGGAAGGAAAACATCCATACGCATTCTATGAGGCCAGGATTACCTGGTACCAAAACCAGATAAAGACTCCACTAAAATACAGAACTATAGGCCAATATCTCTGATGAACATAGATGCAAAAATTGTCAATAAAATACCAGCAAACCAAAGCCAACAATACATTTAAAAAATCATTCGTCATGATCAAGTGGGATTCATTCCTGGCTGTTAAGGTCGTTCAATATTTGCATATCAATCCACAGTTCTATACACATTGATAAAAGAAAACATAAGAACTGTATGATCATTTCAATAGATGCATAAAAAACATTTGAACAAGTATAATATCCATTCATGATAACAATCATCAACAAAGTAAGTTTAGGAGTAACAAAGTAACATACTTCAACATAATAAAGGTTATAAATGAAAAACTCACAACTAATGTCATTCTTCAATGGGAAATAAAAAGTTTTGCTCCATGGTCAGGAAGAAGGCAGAGAGGTCTACTCTCACCAATTCTATTTAACATATTAGTGGAAGTCTTAGTCACAGCAATCAGATAAATAGAATAAAAGGCATCCAAATTGCCAAAAGGCAAGGAAGAAGTTAAATTTTGCTATTTTCAGGTGACATTATACCTTATATAGAAAACCAGAAAGACTCCATCAAAAAATTGTTAAAACTGGGGCGCCTGGGTGGCTCGGTGGTTGAGGGACCGTCTTTGGCTCGGGTCATGATCTCACGGTTTGTGAGTTTGAGCCCCAGGACGGGCTCTGTGCTGACACCTCAGAGTCTGGAGACTGCTTCTGATTCTGTGTCTCCCTCTCTCTCTGCCACTCCCCTGCTCATGCTCTGTCTCTCTCTGTCTCAAAAATAAACAAACATTAAAAAAAACTGTTAGAACTGATACATGAATTCAGTAAAGTCACGGGATGCAAAATCAATGTACAGAAATCTATTACATTTCTGTACATCAGTAATGAAGTAGCAGAAATAGAAAGTAATGGAAATAATCCCATTAAAAATTTCACCAAAAATAATAAGATGCCTAGGAATAAACCAACCAAAGAAGTGAAAGAACTGTACTCTGAAAACTATAAAACACTGATGAAAGATTTGACAATGACACAAATAATGGGAAAGACGTTTCATGCTCCTGAATTGGAAGAACAAATATTGTTAAAATATATATACTACCCAAGCAATCTACACATTTAATGCAATCCCTATCAAAATGCCAGTAGCATTTTTCACAGAGCTAGAACAAACAATCCTAAAATATGTGTGGAAACATAAAGATCTGGAATAGCCAACACAACCTTGAAAAAGAAAAGTGAGGGTGGGAGAGTTAAGATGGCAGAGGAATAATGAGACCCTACATGTCTCCTTCCTCAAACACAGCTAGGCTGTTATATAATAATTCTGAACACCCAAGAAGTCAATTAGAGATCTGAGAGAAGAAAAAATACAAGTTTACAAGTAAAAAGTGACCACCTTCTCAAAGGTAGGAGGTTTGAAGAGTTCACTTGGGTGAAACAAAGCTGCAGGTACCATGGTGGGGTGGTAGCCTGATTATGAGGGTACTACAAAGTATTATAAGCAGCAGAGCACAAAATATGAATGTTTAGAAGTCTGCTATAGTGGGGGATATGCCTGGCTTAGAGGTACTCAGGTGGTGAAGTGAGGAGGAATCTAAGGAGTATGGTCACCCTGGGTCACAGGAAGGACAGGTGGTGCCAACATGTTACACTGTTTCCAAGGATAAGAGCAGATTACTGGGGATGAGGGCATTAAACAGGGGTTCTGGCTTTTTGCACTGTTTTGACAGAAACTCTGAACTGCTGCACAGTCATGCAACCACTACCTATCTTCACACAGGCTAGCAAAAGTGCCTAGAGAGCCTCCCCCAGAGGAACAGAGTGGGTCCCCACCATGGGAGTCTATAAAATTTGGTCTTTTGAAACTTAGTCAAGTGCCTGAGATTAAAAAAAAAACAAACTCGGATACAGGGTGGACACAGTATTCTGACATAAACCAGGGACATAAGAATGGTACTTGTCTGCCCTTCTGTGAGGGTTCCCTGAAGAGGAGGAGCCATGATCTTTTAGCTCTGGGGCTAGAGCAGGGCACCACCTTATTAATCCTGCCAATCAACTCTGAAGGCCATCAGGGAACAAAACAGCACCACATAATAGAGGCCAGATCTGTTTACACTGAGCCCCAACCCCCTGCACCCTGGAGGCCTATTTCCACTGAAACAAGTCCACATAAGTATTAATGCAGTCAGCCCCTACCCCAGACGACCAGCACAAACAACTTGTGTATACCAAGTCTACTGATCATAGAGTGCTACAAAACCTAAGCTCTAGGGGAAATAAGATATAACTTCCTATTTACTTTTAGTCTATTTTATATTTTATTTTATTTTAGGATCTAGATACTTTTAACAATCAGACCAAAACACACCCAGGATATAGTTTCTTTGGTGTTTTTTGGCTTCTGTTTATTGTTTTGTTTTTGTTCTTTTTTTCCCCTTCTTTTCTGGACAAAATGATGATATGAAGAAATTCACCCCAAAATAAAGAACAAGAGGTAGAACTAATGGCCAGAAATTAAATCAATACAGATATAAGTAAGATTTCTGAACTAGAATAGAAAGCAACGTTTATAAGGATACTAGGTGGTCTCAAAAAAGCATAGAAAATACCAGAGAATCCCTTTCTGCAGAGATAAAAGAACTAAAATCTAATGACCCCAAAATTACAAATGCTATAACTAAGATGCAAACCTCAATGGATGCCATGAGAGTGAGGATGCATGAGGCGGAAGAGCGAATTAGTGATATAGAAGATAAAATTATGTAAAATAATGAAGCTGAAGAGAAGGGAAAAAAAATCATTGATCATGAAGGCAGACTTAGGGAACTCAGTAACTTATTAAAACATAATAATATTCATATTATAGGAGTCCCAGAAGATGAGGAGAAAGTAAAAGAGGCATAAGATTTATTCAAACAAATTATAGCTGAAAAGTTCCCTAATCTGGGGAAGGACACAGACATCAAAATCCAAGAAGCATAGAGAACTCCCATCAAATTCAACAAAAGCCAACCATTGCCAAGGCATATCATAGTCAAAGACACAAAATCCACAGACAAGGAAACAATCCTGAAGGCAGCAAGGGGAAAAATGTCTTTAATCTACAAGGGAAGACAGATCCGGTTTGCAGCAGGTCTGTCCAGGGAAACTTGGCAAACCAGAAAAGAATGGCAAGATATATTTAATGTGCTGAATGGGAAAAATATTCATCCAAGAATTCTATATCCAGCAAGACTGTCATTAAGAATAGAAGTAGAGATAATGACTTTTCCAGACAAATGAAAACTAAAAGAGTTTGCGAACACTAACCAAGCCCTGCAACAAATTTTTAAAGGGGGATTTTTGAATGGAGAAAAAGAAAAAGACACAAAACAACAAAGGCTAGAAAGGACCAGGAAGAATCACCAGAAACACCAAATCTACAGGTAACACAATGGCACTAAATTCATATCTTTCAATAATCAATCAGAATATAAATGGACAAAATGCTCTAATCAAAAGACATAGTGTATCAGAATGGATATAAAAAAAAAACAATCTTCATCTATTTGCTGCTTTTAAGAGACTCATTTTAGACCTAAAGACACCTGCAGATTGAAAGTGAGGGAATGGAGAAACATCTATATCCATGCTAATGGATATCGAAAGAGTGCTGGAGTAGCCATACTTATATGAGACAAACTATATTTTAAAACAAAAACTGTAATAAGAGATGGAGAAAGTCATTATACCAAATTAAGGGGTCTATCCATTATGCCTCTAACTGGAGAGCACCCAAATACATAAATCAATTGATAACAAACATAAGGAAACTCATTGATACAATAATGGTAGGGGACTTTAACATGTACAGAAATGGACAGGTCATCTAAGCAGAAAATCAACAAGAAAACTGGCTTGAATGACACACTGGACATTATGGACTTAACAGATATATTCAGAACATTTCATTCAAAATCAGCAAAATACACATTATTTTCAAGTGCACATGGAACACTTCCAGAACAGATTACATACTGGCTCAGATATCAGCCTTCAACAAGTACAAAAAGGTTGAGATCATGCCATGCGTATTTTCAGACCATGGTGCTATGAAACTCGAAGTCAACCACAAGAATAAATTTGGAAAGATCCCAAATACATGGAAATTATAGAACATCCTACTAAATAATGAATTGGTTAATAAGAAATTAGAAGAAGTTAAAAAGTACATGGAAGCAAATAAAAATGAAATAAAATAAAAAAAATAAAAGCAAAAAATAAAATAAAAATAAAATAAAATTTAAAAATAAAATAAAAGCAAACAAAAATGAAAACACAAGAGTCCAAATCCTTTAGGAGGCAGCAAAGGCAGTCCTGAGAGTGAAGTATATTGCAATTCAGGCCTATCTCAAGAAGAAAGAAAGGTCCCAAATACACAACCAAACCTTATACCTAAAGGAGCAAGAAAAGGAACAGCAAAGAAAGCCTAAAGCCAGCAGAAGGGAAATAATAAAGATGAGAGCAGAAATACATGACATAGAAACAGCAACAGCAACAACAAACAGTAGAACGTACTAATGAAACTAAGAGCAGATTCTCTGAAAAAATTAATAAAATTGATATACCCTTAGCCAGACCTATAACAAAAAAGGGGAAAGGACCCAAATAGATAAAATCAAGAAAGAGGAGAGATCACAATCAACACCACAGAAATACAAACAATTTTAAGGGAAAACTATGAACATTTATATACCAACAAACTATAAGAATTGGACAAACTCCTAGAATCTCACAAACTAAGAAAACAGAAACAGGAAGAAATATAAAATTTATTTATTTATTTATTTATTTTTAAATTTTTTTTTCAACGTTTATTTATTTTTGGGACAGAGAGAGACAGAGCATGAACGGGGGAGGAGCAGAGAGAGAGGGAGACACAGAATCGGAAACAGGCTCCAGGCTCTGAGCCATCAGCCCAGAGCCCGACGCGGGGCTCGAACTCAGGGACCGCGAGATCGTGACCTGGCTGAAGTCGGACGCTTAACCGACTGCGCCACCCAGGCGCCCCAGAAATATAAAATTTAAACAGACCCATAACCAGCAAAGAAATTGAATCAGTAATCAAAAATCTCCCAACAAACAAGAGTCCAGTACCAGATGGCTTTTCAGTGGAATTCTGGAAGACATTTAAAGAAGAGTTAATATCTATTTTTTCTCAAAGTGATAGGAAAAAATAGAAATGGAATGAAAACTTCCAAATTCAGTCTATGAAGCAAACATTACTTTGATTCCAAAGCCACACAAAGACTCCACTAAAAAGGAGAATTACAGGCCAATATCCCTGATGAATCTGGATGCAAAATTTCTCAACAAGATATTAGCAAATTGAATCCAACAATACATTGAAAGAATTACTCATTATGATCAGGTGGGGTTTATTTCTGAGCTGCAGGGCTTGATCAATATTTGCAAATTATTCAACGTGATACACCATATTAATAAAAGAATGTGATAAAAGAATAATCCTGTTGGGGAGCCTGGGTGGCTCAGTTGGTTAAGCATCCAACTTTGGCTCAGGTCATGATTTTATGGTTGGTGGGTTCAAGCCCCACATTGGGCTCTGTGCTGAAAGTTCAGTGCCTGGAGCCTGCTTCAGCCTCTGGCTCCCTCTCTTCTGCCTCTCCCCACTCATGCTCTGTCAAAAATAAATAAACGTTAAAATTAAAAAATAATAATGGTCCTATCAATAGATACTGAAAACACATTTTACAAAATACATCATCTATTCTTGATAAAAACAAACTAGGGATAGATGGAACATATTTCAACATCATAAAGGCCATATACGAAAGACCCGCATCTAATATCATTCTCAATAGGGAAAAACTGGGAGCCTTTACCCTTTGGTCAGGAACAAAACAAGGATGTCTACTCTCACCATTACTATTTAACATAGTACTGAAAGGCTTAGCCTTAGAAATCAGACAACGAAAAGAAATACAAGGCATCCAAATCAGCAAGGAAGGGTCAAAGTTTCATTATCTGCAGACAACATGATACTCTATGTAGAAAACCTGAAAGACTCGACCAAAAAGTCGCTAGAACTAATACATGAATTCATCAAAGTTGCAGAATATATAATAAATGTGCAGAAATCTTTTGCATTTCTAAAATTTTTTTTCAACATTTATTTATTTTTCGGACAGAGAGAGACAGAGCATGAACGGGGGAGGAGCAGAGAGAGAGGGAGACACAGAATCGGAAACAGGCTCCAGGCTCTGAGCCATCAGCCCAGAGCCGGATGCGGGGCTCGAACTCACAGACCGCAAGATCGTGACCTGGCTGAAGTCGGAGGCTCAACCGACTGCGCCACCCAGGCGCCCCAATCTTTTGCATTTCTATACACCAACAATAAAGTGGCAGAAAAAAAAAATGAATGAATGGATTCCATTTACAATTGCACCAAAAACAATAAGATACCTGGGAATAAACCTAGCTAACAAGTTAAAGACTGGTACTCTGGAAACTATAGGACACTTATGAAAGAAATTGAAGAGGACACAAAGAAATGGAAAAAAAAAACATTCCATGCTCATGGATTAGAAGAACAAACATTGTTAAAATGTCTATATTACTGAAAACAATCTATGCATTTAATGCAATCCCTGTTAAAATACCACCAGCACTTTTTGAAGAGCTAGAATAAACAATCCTAAAATTTGTATGGAACCAAAACAGACTCCTAATAGCCAAAGAAATCCTGAAATAGAAAAACAAACCTGGAGGTATCACTATTCTGGATTTCAAGCTATGTTACAAAGCTGTAGTCATCAAGGCAGGATGGTACTGGCACAAAAAAAGACACATAGATCAATGGAATATAATAGAGAACCCAGAAGTGGACCCCCAGCTATATGGTAAACTAGTTTTTGACAAAGCAGGAAAGAATATCAAACAGAAAAAATACAATCTCTTCAACAAATGGTGTTGGGAAAACTGGATGGTGACAGGGAAAAGAATAAAACTGGACCACTTTCTTATACCATACAGAAAAATAAATTCAAAATGAAGGAAATACCTAAATATGAGATAGGAACCAATAAAAATCATAGAGGAGGAAAAAGGCAGCAAACCCTTTGACCTCAGCCAGAATAACTTCTTACTAGACACATCACCAAAGACAAGGGAAACATTGAACTATTGGGAATTTATTAAGATAAAAACTTCTGCACAGTGAAGGAAACAATCAACAAAACTAAAAGGAAGCCTATCGAATGGGAAAAAATATTTTCAAATGAATATTTGATAAAGGTTAGTATCCAAAATCTATAAAGAATTTACCAATCTCAGCACCCAAAAAAACACAGATAATCCAGTGAAGAAATGGGAAGAAGACATTAATAGACAATTTTCCAAAGAAGACATCCAGATGGCTAAGACACATGAAAAGATGCTCAACATCATTTATCATCCAGGAACTATATATATCAAAGCCATGATGTGATACCACCTAACACTTGTCAGAATGTCTAAAATTAACACCACAAGAAACAACAATTATTGGTGAGCATGCAAAGGAAAGGGAACATTCTTGCAGTGTAGGTGGGAATACAAACTTGTGCAATCACTCTGGATAACAGTATGGAGGTGCTCAAAAACTTAGCCTAGAACTCTGTTATGAACCAGTATTTACACTACTAGGTATTTACTCAAAGAATACAAAAATACAGATTGGAAAGGGTACATGCACCCTGATGTTTATAGAAGCATCATCAACAATAGCCAAAGTATATAAAGAGCCAAATGCCCTTCAACTGACAAATGGATAAAGAAAATGTGGCATACATATATAATGTAATATTATTCATCCATCAAAAAGGATAAAATGTTGCCATTTGCAATGAGATGGATGGAGCTAGAATGTATTATTTTAAGTTAAGTCAGTAAGAGAAAGACAAATACCATATGGTTTCACTCATGTGTGGAATTTAAGAAATGACACAAGGGGTGCCTGGGTGGCGCAGTCGGTTAAGCGTCCGACTTCAGCCAGGTCACGATCTCGCGGTCCTTGAGTTCAAGCCCCGCATCCGGCTCTGGGCTGATGTCTCAGAGCCTGGAGCCTGTTTCCGATTCTGTGTCTCCCTCTCTCTCTGCTCCTCCTCCGTTCATGCTCTCTCTGTCCCAAAAATAAATAAACGTTGAAAAATAAATTAAAAAAAAAAGAGAAATGACACAAATGAACAAAGAAAAAAAGAATTTAAAAAACAAAACTGATGAACATATGGGAAGGTGGGGGAGAGGAGAGAGGGAAACAAACCACAAGAGACTTTTAACAATTGAGAACAAACTGAGGGTTGATGGAGGGAGATGAGTGGGAGAGGGCTAGATGGGTGATGGGTATTGAGGAGGGCACTTATTGTGATGAGCACTGGGTGTTGTATGTAAGTGATGAATCACTGAATTCTACTCCTGAAGCCAATATTGGACTGTATGTTAAGTAAAATTTAAATTTAAAATAAAGAGAATTTTTTTAAAAAAATTGGTAAAAGACTTGATTAGACATTTCCCTGAAAGAAGATATTGCAATGATCAAAAAACACCTGAAAAGTTACTTAGCATTACTAATCTTCAGAGAAATGCAAATAAAAACCACAATGAGATGTCACCTCATACCCACTACAATAACCACTATAAAAAAGGGAGGAAAAAAGGCAGAAAGTAAGTGTTGGCAAATATGTGGAGAAATTGGAAACTGTGCACTTTCATCAAAATGTAAAATATTCAGTTGTGGAAAACAATAGAGTTTCCTCAAAAAATTTAAAATAGAATTATATATGTTCCAGCAGTCCTACTTCTGAGTATATACCCAAAGGAATTAAAAACAGGATATCAAAGAGTTATTTGTACACCTATGTTCATTGCAATATTTTTCACAAAGGCTGAGAGGTAGAACCAAACTGAATGTCTATTGGTATTGGAATGGATAAAGAAAAAAATATATATATAAATACCATGGGATATTATTCAGCTTTTAAAAAGAGGGAAAATGTCATATGGTACAACTTGGATGAAGCTTGAGGACATTATGCTTAATAAAATAAGCCAGTAACACACACACACACACACTAAATATTGCTTGCTTCCACTTATATGAGGTATCTAAGGTTGTAGAATTCTTGAAAACAGAAATATGAATGGTGGTTGGCAGGGCTTGGAGGAAGGGGGAAATGAAAAGCTGCTGTTTGGTAGGTATAGAGTTTCAGTTTTCAAGTTGAATAATACTAGAGATATATTATACCACAATGTGCATACAGTTAACACTATTATACCATACACTTAAAAGTGTTTAAGATTATAAATTGTGTTATGTGTTTTCTAACACATTTGTAAATGGCTAAAATGGTAAGTTGTATGTTATGTATATTTTAAAACAACTAAAAAAAGGAAAAAATACAGAGATAAAGAAAAAGAAAAGAAAAGCTAGAGACATCAGAATTCCAGACTTCAAGTCATATTACAAAGCTGTAGTGATCATAACTTTACGGTACTAGCACAAAAATAGACATATAGATCAATAGAAAATAATAGAAAACCCTGAAATGAACCCAAAACTGTATGGCCAGCTAATCTTTGACAAAGCAGGAAAGACTATCCAGTGAGAAAAAGACAGTGTCTTCAATAAATGGTGTTGTGAAAACTGGAAAGGAACAAGAAAAAGAATGAAACTGAACCACTTTCTTACACCACACACAAAAACAAGGTCAAAATGGATTAAAGACATAAATGTGAGGCCTGAAATCATAAAAATCTTAGAGGATAACATAAGCAGTAACCTCTTTGACATCTGGTATAGCAACTTGTTTCCTAGATATATCTCCTAAGGTAAGAGAAACACAATAAAAAATAAGCTATTGTGACTACATCAAAAGAAAAAGCTCCCTCACACCAAAGGAAAGAATAAACAAAACTAGAAGGTAGCCTAAGGAATGGGGGAAGATATTTGCAAATGACATATCTGGTAAAGAGTTAGTATTCAAAATGTATAAAAATCTTATAGAACTCAACAACCAAAAAATGAATAATCCAATTAAAATGGGCAGAACGCATGAGTAGACATTTTTCCAAGGAAGATATTCAGATGGCCAACAGACATATGAAAAGATGGTCAAGATCACTGATCGTCAGGGAAATGCAAATCAAAACTAAAATGAGACAATCACCTCACACCTGTCAGAATGGCTCAAATCAACAACACAAGAAACAACAGGTATTGGTGAGGATGTGGAGAAAGAGGAACTCCTTTGCACTATTGGTGGGAATGCAAACTGATGGAGTCACTCTGGAAAACAGTATGGAGATTCCTCAAAAAGGTAAAAATAACACCATCCTAGGATCCACCAATTGCAGTACTAGTTACTATGTACCCAAAGAATATATAAACACTAATTCAAAGGTATGCATGTACCCCAGTGTTTGTAACATTGTCTACAATAACTTATGGAAACAGCCCAAGTGCCCATCAACTGATGAATGGATAAAGATGATGTAGTATCTATAGACAATGGGATATTACTTAGCCACAAAGAAGAATAAAATCTTGCCATTTTCAACAACATGCTTGGAGCTAGAGAGTATTATCATAAGCAAAACAAATCAATTAGAGAAAGACAAATACTATATGATTTCATTCTTGTGTGGAATTTAAGAACAAAAGAAGGTAGTAAAGTGAAAATAAAGAGAGAGGCAAATCAACAACAGACTCTTACCTGTAGAAAATAAACTCATAGTTACCAAAAGGGAGATGGATGGGTAATTGGTTAAATAGGTGATGGGAATTAAAGGGTTCACTTCCTTCATTGAAAACTGTGTTTTTCATGCAAGTATTGAATCACTATACTCCACACCTGAAGCTAATATTCACTTTATGTCAACTAACTGGAATTTAAATAAAAACTGAAGGATCTCAATTGACTATAATTATGCAAATTAATTTCTGGACTCTATTCTTTTCCTTTACTTTGTGTCATTTTCCCAACAATTGCAGCCTATAGTGATTATCTTCTTTGCAACTCTTAAAATCAAGTAGGCCTCTGGTCCAATATGTAAATCTTGAAAGTCAACACTATCATACTCACAACAACAAAAAAAGCTGAACACACTGAAAACCAAGAACTTTCCCTAGTTTTACCAGGGAATTGTACAGGGAAACTGATGCCCCTAAAATTAGATAAGTATACAAAATTAGATAAGTATACAATTACAAAGAATCAACATGCAGACCAAGAGCCCAGGAGCAGAAATCACCACGGTAGCAAGTAGTGAATTAGAAAAACTTAGACTGTAATTGATGAATTTCTGGAGGCTTAGTGTGGACAAAATTGAGAGTTAAAGATGCTGAGGGGCATACTTACAATTTCTAACAGGGTTTTTGATGTTGTTGCTGTTGTTGTTATTGTTGTTGAATGTTAAAGGTTTTCTACATTTATAATTATATCATGTTCAAATAGAGATAATTTTACTTTCCCCCATCCAATTTAAATAGCTTTTATTTCTTTTTCTTGTATAAATTCTCTTGCTAGGACTTATAATATCATGTTGAATATGTTGACATGGCAAAAGTGGGCATCCTTGCCTGTAGAGAATATTGGAAGAAAAGTTTTTGGTTTTTTTTTTTTTTCCATTAAATACAGCTGTGAAAACTTTATTTTTAATTTTTATCATGAATAGAAGCTGTATTTTGTTAAATGCATATTCTACAACTAATAGAATGATCCTGTGGTTTTTATCCATCATTATGTTAGTGTGATTTATTGTATTTGTTGACTTGCATATTTGTAAACATTCTTGTATCCCAGGAATAAATCCTACTTAGTCATGGTGTATAGTCCTTTTAATGTGCTTTTAAATTCAGTTTCCTAGTATTCTCTTGAGGATTTTTGCATCTATGTTAATTAGGGGCATTGGTTAGGCATTTTTTTCTTTGTTCCTTAGGTGTGTTTGTCCAGCTTTTGTATGAGATGGATATTGGTCTCCTAAAATGAGCTTAGAAGTGTTCCCTATAGGGCTGCCTGGGTGGCTCAGTCGATTAAGCATCTGACTCTTGGATTCAGCTCAGGTCATGATCTCATGATTTGTGACTTTGAGTGCTGCACCAGGCTCTGCAGTGCAGAGACTGCTTGGGATTCCTTTTCTCTCCCTCTGTACCTCCTACATGCTCTCTCTCTCTATCCCAAAATAAATAAATACATTTTAAGAACAACAACAAAAAGGTGTCCCCTCTTTCTATCTTTTGGAAGTGTTTAGGAATTATGGGTATTAATTCTTCGAATGTTTGGTAGTATGCATAAGTTAAGTAATCTGGTTCTGTACTTTTCTTTTTGGGGAGGTTTTTGATTACTGACTTATTCTCCTTAGTTGTTATTGATCTATAAAGTGCTCTGTTTCTTCTTAATTCAGTCCTTTTAGCTCACATGTTCTACAACTTTATCCATTTCCTCTAGATTGACCAATTTATTGGTATTTAATTGCTCATACTATTTGCATGTTTCTTATTTTTGAGTTTTTTGTAAAGTCACCTCTTCCATTTCTGATTTTATTTGAGTCTTCTTTTTTTCTTAGTCTAGATAAGTTTTTGTTAATTTTGTTCATCATTCCAAAATAAATTATCAATTTCATTGATATTTTCTATTGACTTATATTATCTATTTGATTTAATTATGCTATGATTTTCATTACTTCCCTCCTTTCTTCTTCAAAGCTTTGGCTTAGTTTGTTCTTATTTTACTTTTATTTCAATAGGTATAAAGTTAGATTGTGTATTTGACATCTTTTTAATACACATTTATAACTGTATACTTACCTATTGTTACTTCTTTTGCTACATTACATAAGTTTTGATATATTTTGTTTTGGTTTTTGTCTCTCTCTCTATACACACACACACACACACACACGGATATATAACTGATATATAACATTGTATTGGTTTTAGGTGTACAACATAATGATTTGTATAAGTATATATGGCATACTAAATTAACATCCATGACCATGCAGTTATAAATTTTTTTCTTGTAAAAAATGTTTTGAGACCTACTCTCTTAACAACTTTCAAATATAAATACAGTATTGTTAATAATAATTCAATACACTTTTTAAATTATTTTTTTTTACAATTTTAAAATAAGTTCACTTTCCTTTATAATAAATGACATATATAATTAGGAAAATTAGGATAGATAATTGGGAAAATATGATAAGTATAAAGAAGAAAATAGAAGTACCCATAGCCTCACAATGTAGAAGTAACCTTAGTTATCAGTTTAGTATATTTCTTTCAGTAATTTTATTCAAATTTACATGTGTACAATCACCTAAATATCAAGCAAAAGAAGAAATTTCTAATTCTAAGATACTTTTTTTGTGTATTTACCATTTATGGTTAATCACCTGTGGGACAAAATATATTAATTATTGGTAAAAATTTGATGAGAAAATGAATAAACAAAAAGAATAATCAGATCTATAAGTACAGAAAACAAATGATCATTGCCAAAAGGGAGTTTTCATTTTCTTTTTCTTCCAAGATTTCATTTAAATTCAACTTAGTTAACATAAAGGGCAGTATTGGTTTCAGAAGCAGAAATTAGTGACTCATCACTTAACATCTAACACCCAGTGCTCATCATAAGAAGTGGCCAGGGAGGAATGTTGGAAGATGGCGGCGTAGGAGGACGCTGGGCTCACCGCGCGTCCTGCTGATCACTTAGATTCCACCTACACCTGCCTAAATAACCCAGAAAACCACCAGAGGATTAGCAGAACGGAGTCGCCGGAGCCAAGCGCAGACGAGAGGCCCACGGAAGAGGGTAGGAAGGGCGGCGAGGCGGTGCGCGCTCCACGGACTGGCGGGAGGGAGCCGGGGCGGAGAGGCGGCTCGCCGGCCAAGCAGAGCCCCCGAGTCTGGCTTGCAAAAAGCGGAGGGGCCTGACGGACTGTGTTCCCACAGCAAGCGCGACTTAGCGGCTGGGAGGTCATAAGTTAACAGCTCTGCTCAGAAAGCGGGAAGGCTGGAGGACAAAGGGAAGGAAAGCTGCTGAGCCCCCGGAACACAGAGCTCAGTTTGGTGGGGAACAAAGGCGCTTGCCAGCACCATCTTCCCCGCCCATCCCCCAGCCAAAATCGCAAAGAGAACCAGTTCCTGCCAGGGAACTTGCTCACTCCGCACAAACACCCAACTCTGCGCTTCTGCGGAGCCAAACCTCCGGCAGCGGATCTGACTCCCTCCTGCTGCCACAGGGCCCCTCCTGAAGTGGATCACCTAAGGAGAAGCAAGCTAAGCCTGCCCCTCCTGCCCCTGTGCACCTTGCCTACCCACCCCAGCTAAGACGCCAGATCCCCAGCATCACAAGCCTGGCAGTGTGCAAGTAGCCCAGACAGGCCACCCCACCCCACAGTGAATCCCGCCCCTAGGAGAGGGGAAGAGAAGGCACACACCAGTCTGACTGTGGACACACCGGTGGGCTGGGTTCAGACATCAGGTCTGACTGCGGCTCCGCCCACCAACTCCAGTTATACACCACAGCACAGGGGAAGTGCCCTGCAGGTCCGCACCACGCCAGGGACTATCCAAAATGACCAACGGGAAGAATTCCCCTCAGAAGAATCTCCAGGAAATAACAACAGCTAATGAGCTGATCAAAAAGGATTTAAATAATATAACAGAAAGTGAATTTAGAATAATAGTCATAAAACTAATCGCTGGGCTTGAAAACAGTATACCTGACAGCAGAGAATCTCTTGCTACAGAGATCAAGGGACTAAGGAACAGTCACGAGGAGCTGAAAAACGCTTTAAATGAAATGCATAACAAAATGGAAACCACCACAGCTCGGATTGAAGAGGCAGAGGAGAGAATAGGTGAACTAGAAGATAAAGTTATGGAAAAAGAGGAAGCTGAGAAAAAGAGAGATAAAAAAATCCAGGAGTATGAGGGGAAAATTAGAGAACTAAATGATACACTAAAAAGAAATAATATACGCATCATTGGTATCCCAGAGGAGGAAGAGAGAGGGAAAGGTGCTGAAGGGGTACTTGAAGAAATAATAGCTGAGAACTTCCCTGAACTGGGGAAAGAAAAAGGCATTGAAATCCAAGAGGCACAGAGAACTCCCTTCAGACGTAACTTGAATCGATCTTCTGCACGACATATCATAGTGAAACTGGCGAAATACAAGGATAAAGAGAA
Source organism: Herpailurus yagouaroundi (assembly GCF_014898765.1). NCBI lineage: Eukaryota > Metazoa > Chordata > Mammalia > Carnivora > Felidae > Herpailurus > Herpailurus yagouaroundi. The sequence continues at coordinate 149,337 of NW_024420170.1, read as the reverse complement.
AATTCTGAAAGCAGCAAGGGGTAAACGTGCCCTCACATATAAAGGGAGACCTATAAGACTCGTGACTGATCTCTCTTTTGAAACTTGGCAGGCCAGAAAGAGTTGGCACGAGATTTTTAGTTTGCTAGACAGAAAAAATATGCAGCCGAGAATCCTTTATCCAGCAAGCCTGTCATTTAGAATAGAAGGAGAGATAAAGGTCTTCCCAAACAAACAAAAACTGAAGGAATTTGTCACCACTAAACCAGCCCTACAAGAGATCCTAAGGGGGACCCTGTGAGACAAAGTACCAGAGACATCACTCCAAGCATAAAACATACAGACATCACAATGACTCTAAACCCATATCTTTCTATATTAACACTGAATGTAAATGGATTAAATGCGCCAACCAAAAGACATAGGGTATCAGAATGGATAAAAAAACAAGACCCATCTATTTGCTGTCTACAAGAGACTCATTTTAGACCTGAGGACACCTTTAGATTGAGAGTGAGGGGATGGAGAAGTATTTATCATGCTACTGGAAGCCAAAAGAAAGCTGGAGTAGCCATACTTATATCAGACAAACTAGACTTTAAATTAAAGGCTGTCACAAGAGATGAAGAAGGACATTATATAATAGTGACAGGGTCGATCCATCAGGAAGAGCTAACAATTATAAATGTCTATGCGCCGAATACTGGAGCACCCAAATATATAAAACAATTACTCATAAACACAAGCAACCTTATTGATAAGAATGTGGTAATTGCAGGGGACTTTAACACCCCACTTACAGAAATGGATAGATCATCTAGACACACGGTCAATAAAGAAACAAGGGCCCTGAATGAGACATTGGATCAGATGGACTTGACACATATATTTAGAACTCTGCATCCCAAAGCAACAGAATATACTTTCTTCTCGAGTGCACATGGAACATTCTCCAAGATAGATCTTATACTGGGTCACAAAAGAGCCCTTCATAAGTTTACAAGAATTGAAATCATACCATGCATACTTTCAGACCACAATGCTATGAAGCTTGAAATCAACCACAGAAAGAAGTCTGGAAAACCTCCAAAAGCATGGAGGTTAAAGAACACCCTACTAACGAATGAGTGGGTCAACCAGGCAATTCGAGAAGAAATTAAAAAATATATGGAAACAAACGAAAATGAAAATACAACAATCCAAATGCTTTGGGAAGCAGCGAAGGCAGTCCTGAGAGGAAAATACATTGCAATCCAGGCCTATCTCAAGAAACAAGAAAAATCCCAAATACAAAATCTAACAGCACACCTAAAGGAAATAGAAGCAGAACAGCAAAGGCAGCCTAAACCCAGCAGAAGAAGAGAAATAATAAAGATCAGAGCAGAAAGAAACAATATAGAATCTAAAAAATCTGTAGAGCAGATCAACGAAACCAAGAGTTGGTTTTTTGAAAAAATAAACAAAATTGACAAACCTCTAGCCAGGCTTCTCAAAAAGAAACGGGAGATGACCCAAATAGATAAAATCATGAATGAAAATGGAATGATTACAACCAATCCCTCAGAGATACAAACAATTATCAGGGAATACTATGAAAAATTATATGCCAACAAATTGGACAACCTGGAAGAAATGGACAAATTCCTGAACACCCACACTCTTCCAAAACTCAATCAGGAGGAAATAGAAAGCTTGAACAGACCCATCACCAGCGAAGAAATTGAATCAGTTATCAAAAATCTCCCAACAAATAAGAGTCCAGGACCAGATGGCTTCCCAGGGGAGTTCTACCAGACGTTTAAAGCAGAGATAATACCTATCCTTCTCAAGCTATTCCAAGAAATAGAAAGGGAAGGAAAACTTCCAGACTCATTCTATGAACCCAGTATTACTTTGATTCCTAAACCAGACAGAGACCCAGTAAAAAAAGAGAACTACAGGCCAATATCCCTGATGAATATGGATGCAAAAATTCTCAATAAGATACTAGCAAATCGAATTCAACGGCATATAAAAAGAATTATTCACCATGATCAAGTGGGATTCATTCCTGGGATGCAGGGCTGGTTCAACATTTGCAAATCAATCAACGTGATACATCACATTAACAAAAAAAGAAGAGAAAAACCATATGATCCTGTCAATCGATGCAGAAAAGGCCTTTGACAAAATCCAGCACCCTTTCTTAATAAAAACCCTTGAGAAAGTTGGGATAGAAGGAACATACTTAAAGATCATAAAAGCCATTTATGAAAAGCCCACAGCTAACATCATCCTCAACGGGGAAAAACTGAGAGCTTTTTCCCTGAGATCAGGAACACGACAGGGATGCCCACTCTCACCGCTGTTGTTTAACATAGTGCTGGAAGTTCTAGCATCAGCAATCAGACAACAAAAGGAAATCAAAGGCATCAAAATTGGCAAAGATGAAGTCAAGCTTTCGTTTTTTGCAGATGACATGATATTATACATGGAAAATCTGATAGACTCCACCAAAAGTCTGCTAGAACTGATACATGAATTCAGCAAAGTTGCAGGATACAAAATCGATGTACAGAAATCAGTTGCATTCTTATACACTAACAATGAAGCAAGAGAAAGACAAATAAAGAAACTGATCCCATTCACAATCGCACCAAGAAGCATAAAATACCTAGGAATAAATCTAACCAAAGATGTAAAGGATCTGTATGCTGAAAACTATAGAAAGCTTATGAAATAATTGAAGAAGATTTAAAGAAATGGAAAGACATTCCCTGCTCATGGATTGGAAGAAGAAATATTGTCAAAATGTCAATACTACCCAAAGCTATCTACACATTCAATGCAATCCCAATCAAAATTGCACCAGCATTCTTCTCGAAACTAGAACAAGCAATCCTAAAATTCATATGGAACCACAAAAGGCCCCGAATAGCCAAAGTAATTTTGAAGAAGAAGACCAAAGCAGGAGGCATCACAATCCCAGACTTTAGCCTCTACTACAAAGCTGTCATCATCAAGACAGCATGGTATTGGCACAAAAACAGACACATAGACCAATGGAATAGAATAGAAACCCCAGAACTAGACCCACAAACATATGGCCAACTCATCTTTGACAAAGCAGGAAAGAACATCCAATGGAAAAAAGACAGTCTCTTTAACAAATGGTGCTGGGAGAACTGGACAGCAACATGCAGAAGGTTGAAACTAGACCACTTTCTCACACCATTCACAAAAATAAACTCAAAATGGATAAAGGACCTGAATGTGAGACAGGAAATCATCAAAACCCTAGAGGAGAAAGCAGGAAAAGACCTCTCTGACCTCAGCCGTAGCAATTTCTTACTTGACACATCCCCAAAAGCAAGGGAATTAAAAGCAAAAATGAACTACTGGGACCTTATGAAGATAAAATCTTCTGCACAGCAAAGGAAACAACCAACAAAACGAAAAGGCAACCAACGGAATGGGAAAAGATATTTGCAAATGACATATCAGACAAAGGGCTAGTATCCAAAATCTATAAAGAGCTCACCAACCCCACACCCGAAAAACAAATAACCCAGTGAAGAAATGGGCAGAAAACATGAATAGACACTTCTCTAAAGAAGACATCCGGATGGCCAACAGGCACATGAAAAGATG